>NW_025534825.1:0-147436 GCF_020615455.1 Coregonus clupeaformis
TAACAAAGTGACTTTTTGACAGGCTTTTTATGTCTTAAAAACTGTTTTAACTTTGTTAAATCATGTACACACATTTTAAAATGGCTTTTACTAATTGGCTTTTACAGGAATAGGTACTTTTATGTAGGATTGTTTTATTGTTTTAAATAAACAACATGTACCTTTTAAAATGTAACTGTAATGTAATGCTGGTTTTAATGCACTTTATGCCGTTTTTATGTGTGTAAATGTATTTCAATTGTGAGCTGTTTTAAAGGAAATGTACAATAAAAACTTTTCCAAAAAAAAAAAAAAAATCTGTTCTTATCAGTTTAATATCTGATACGTCCCCTATCTGGGGACCATATATTAAATTGATTTTTGGAACAGGGAGATGGAATAGGGGCTTGCTCCGTCCACTCCACGCATCGACCTGGTATTGCAGTACCTCCAGGAACGGTGCACCACCTGTCATTGTAAAGATAAAGCAGGCAAAGACAACAGAATTGCTTTGTTATATTCCATTAGGATCACGATATATTTTAAATTTTACCATTTTACCATCTTCATCTCAATGTCAATGATGGCTAGAAAGTGATGGTGAAGTCAGTCACTGTTATATTGACTATGATAGCTGATGTGAATGGTGCGTTAATCATCTAATCAAATCAATGTTTATTCGTCACATGCACAGGATACAGGGTGTAAATGGTACAGTGATAATGCTTTAAAGATAATGCTTTAAAAAAACCTTGGCATAGATTGGGAGTTGATCAACGTTGGGAATAACCACTTTTGACTGTTACAAAGTAACAAATTGGTAGGTTCGTAAGTCACGTGGTCATCTGCCCTCCAATCGGAAATGACAGAAAGCGTTTATAAATTAAATCCAGATTAACAGCTAAATCGGAATAAATATGAAATACGGGTGGGGGAATCAATTTGGAGATAATAATATTGACATAACATTTGATCTTATATCAAATATCTCTGGTAGCGTTGATGCCACAAGGGAACTGAGCAATTGTCCACTTGGTGGCGCAAGTGTTCCACTAACCGTCGCATTTGAATGTTGAACCACTTGACTTCAATACATCATCAACGCAAATAATATGAACAATAAAAATAGCCTGTTTTTATTTTACATGTCTGTAGAGCCTTGTACGATAAGACCACGTTGAAGATGCCTTCATAAAGTTGCCGTCCTAAATTACTTAGAGGCCAAACTTCAAAGATGTCCATGGCACTGGACTGCAGTAAGAGCTAGGCCTACAGTGCGGCCTACGGAGCGGTCCTGGTGTATGGTCCTGGCTGCCTAAATGTTTCCTCCACATAATAAACTGTACAAACATGGCACTTTAGAGGGTTACTTTTACAATTAGCCTTACTCAGTCACTACAACAAACTTCCTATCATGGACATGAAATGCCATTAGGCCTAATGAAGATACCGTATATGTAAGTTACTTAGTTGGTGTCTTGTGAATCAACTGGTATGCGCATCAGGGTTTAATATTTCCTCGATATTATACAAATGTTCCATCCCGAGAATAAATCTCTCTTCTCCCGGGTAACCCGGTATTTTCTGCCAAAACCGGAAGTGTCATTCATTTACATTATATTTACATTTACGTCATTTAGCAGACGCTCTTATCCAGAGCGACTTACAAATTGGTGCATTCACCCTATAGCCAGTGGGATAACCACTTTATCCTATCCCAGGTATTCCTTAAAGAGGTGGGGTTTCAAATGTCTCCGGAAGGTGGTGAGTGACTCCGCTGTCCTGGCGTCGTGAGGGAGCTTGTTCCACCATTGGGGTGCCAGAGCAGCGAACAGTTTTGACTGGGCTGAGCGGGAACTATGCTTCTGCAGAGGAAGGGGAGCCAGCAGGCCAGAGGTGGATGAACGCAATGCCCTCGTTTGGGTGTAGGGACTGATCAGAGCCTGAAGGTACGGAGGTGCCGTTCCCCTCACAGCTCCATAGGCAAGCACCATGGACTTGTAACAGATGCGAGCTTCAACTGGAAGCCAGTGGAGTGTGCATTATAACACTTATAAATGTCTGGATTTGATTAGAGCTTTGATCAGCATGAAAATACAAACCTGATGCTACCTGAGCCTGATCAGACATATATTAAATACATGTTATAATACATTTTACAAATCCAAATCCCAGATGAAGAATAAGACACTATTTCAAAGCATAGTACATGTAATGTTAGCCAAGTACAATGTAATTACTAGTTGTTACACAGGATTTAGCCAATTAAAATTAAGTGTATCTTTAGGAGTACTTGTAATTAATGTGTACAGTACATTACCCATCCTGACAACCTGGCCCTCAATTTAAAGCTTGTGGAAGTGACATCCAAGTGGGAGAATAAATACACTAGTACGCCACAGAGTATCTGTATAGGAAAATCATTCAGAGCACACTGTGCTGTCAATCACAGTGTAAGGTGCGACATTTTGCGGGTGTGGAGAGCTCGTTAGAGGATAGAGAAAGCTTACATTGAAGAGCTGGGCATCGTGTTATGACCTGCATTATCTGAATTAGGCCCACAGAATTATACCTACGGAGGAGCGGCTTCTATGGAGGAACTTTGAATGTCTGAACTTCAGAGTTGGTTTAACGTTGGACCAGAGCAGATGTTAGCTAGCTAGCTAACAACCTTGTTTGTGCAGTGCAGTGTAGCACTAGAATTAAAAACAGGTCTTACCTTTATGTCGTTAATAAATCCAATGTGAAACGTGGTGACTATAGTATCCTTAACTAGCATTGAAAAAGTTAATCCATTCTTCTCAAATTAAACATATCTCCCTAATTTCTGAATCATGCTTGTAACGTTGTCAGTAGGATACAGTAACCTATGCTTCAGAGGGGAGGAGCAGGTAGTTTCCACACGCACACCCACTGGCAAAGATTTCCATTCCAGCTGGCAGGCAGAAACTGCAATACGTTTCTACAGTGAGCTTTGTTGCGATTTTGTGGGACTGGAGAAAAATACCCGGAAAGTAAAATAAGGTTATTACCTGGATTACATGCTTTTAAAATAACTGCTGTTCCTGAAAAGTATAGAACACTTTAGTTTCCGGTTCTTTTTAACATTATTTTTCAGTTCTGTTCCCTGAACCGGTTCCAACCCTAGAT
This sequence comes from Coregonus clupeaformis, assembly GCF_020615455.1. NCBI lineage: Eukaryota > Metazoa > Chordata > Actinopteri > Salmoniformes > Salmonidae > Coregonus > Coregonus clupeaformis. The sequence goes on from NW_025534825.1 coordinate 3,130, forward strand.
AAATTATTTGGATGTAGGTCATGCTTAGCCTAATAAACTATAAAGGGAAATAAATTGCTACAGTTTACACTTTTTTAGTAATTTAATGAAATGTTGTAATCTGATCTCGGAATGCACGGACCGTTGCACTGTGGTACAGGGGAACAGGAAGTTCCGGGCAGGCGGGCACCATTCTTCACAATAAAGAAAGCGCCAGAACTGTGCAGTCAAGAAGATAACATTTGTGTCCGTTTCTATTTATTACTAGAGGTATGTCATAGCACGTTTAAACTTTCTAATGTCGAAAGAACATGTCATACCATGCTAGGTAACACATTCGTTAAGGTATTATCACGTTTGGTAAAGGTTTGATGTGTTATTTTTGTGTCAAACCAAGTGAAGAACGTGATAAAAACTATTTTACAAGTCACATAGCTAGAGATTTTGGGTTTGTCTGAGTGAATGTACATAATTTTCTCATGGTAATTTCATAAATAATCAATTTATTTGAGATTTCTGTGTTCGTTTAGCATATTATTGGTTTTGTGTAAAATTCCCAAGCTGGTAAAATGGCGGCTACTCTCGGTCAGCGTCAACAGACTTCAGTGAGGACAGTGCGGGTGCATCAGATAGAGACAATTTCAGGGTCGCACTACTGTTTTGAAGCTGAATGTAATGATTATCAGTTTTCTACATGTGTACTAATATTCAGACACATTCTGTTGTTTCTGTCTTTATCAATAAATGTTGCTATGGTGTGAACAGGAAATACAATTGGTTTTTGATTGAAGTAATACAGTGAAGACAAGGTTTAAGGAAATTAGCACATAGTGCTATCTATGACAAACTGTAACCTTGTACTAAATGGATTTTGAGTCATTTATGCATTTATCTACTATAGGTTAGGTATTAGCTCAAAAGTATTGTGGAGCTCCTGCACCTTAATATAAACAGTACCGGCACCCAAAATGAGTATTGGCACCTATTTCAGTCCAAGTCAAGCACTGAATTAGATAATTGAACAAGAAAAAAGTGAAAATATTTTTAGAGAATAAAGAAAGTGCCAGAACTGTCAAGACAATAACTTTTTGTGTCTGTTTCTCTTTATTACTACTGGCCTTTTCAGATAAGTCAGAGGCCGGTAACATCAACAGTGAGGACAAACCCAGCCTGCCTCTCTCCTTCCACACTGAGTCCAAACCTACAGTCACTGGGTCCTGATTGTGACAGTGGAGCCCAGTTTACTGCAGGATCCAGAGATGGCATCAGTGAAGCTGGAAGACTGCAGTCAAACACTGGAGCTGAATGTCAACTTTAAAGATGAAGAAGAGGAGGAGAAGATTGGGAAATCTGTTTCTCAGGGTAAGAGCAGGTTCTATCTAATTAAGTTTGTTGGACATGATATGGAAAGGCACACACCTGTCTATATACAGTGCATTCGGAAAGTATTCAGACCTCTTGACTTTTTCGACATTTTGTTACGTTACAGCCTTATTGTAAAATTGATTAAATTGTTTTTTCCCCTCATCAATCTAAACACAATACCCCATAATGACAAAGCAAAAACAACAACAACTGAACAATCATATTTACATAAGTTTTCAAACCCTTTACTCAGTACTTTGTTTATGCACCGTTGGCAGTGATTGCAGCCAAAGTCTTAATGTGTATGACGCTACAAGCTTGGCACACCTGTATTTGGGGAGTTTCTCCCATTCCTCTCTGCAGATCCTCTCAAGCTCTGTCAGGTTGGATGGGGTGCGTCGCTGCACAGCTATTTTCAGGTCTCCAGAGATGTTCGATTTAAGTCCCGGCTCTGGCTGGGCCACTCAAGGACATTCAGAGACTATTCCCGAAGCCACTCCTGCGTTGTCTTGGCTGTGTGCTTAGGGTCGTTGTCCTGTTGGAAGGTGAACCTTCGCCCCGGTCTTGAGGTCCTGAGTGCACTGGAGCAGGTTATCATCAAGGATCTCTCTGTACTTTGCTCCAATCATCTTTCCCTCTATCCTGACTAGGCTCCCAGTCCCTGCCGCTGAACAACATCCCCGCAGCATAATGCTTCCACCACCATGCTTCACCATAAGGATGGTGCCAGGTTTCCTCCAGACGTGACGCTTGGCATTCAGGCAAAAGAGTTCAATCTTGGTAACAACAGACCAGAGAATCTTGTTTCTCATGGTCCGAGTCCTTTAGGTGCCTTTGGCAAACTCCAAGCGGGCTGTCATGTGCCTTTTGCTGAGGAGTGGCTTCCGTCTGGCCACTCTACCATAAAGGCCTGATTGGTGGAGTGCTGAAGAGATGGTTGTCCTTCTGGAAGGTTCTCACATTTCCATAGAGGAACTCTGGAGCTCTGTCAGAGTGACCATCATGTTCTTGGTCACCTATATAGACAGTTGTGTGACTTTCCAAATCAGCTCCAATCAATTGAATTTACCACAGTTGGACTGCAATTAAGTTTTAGAAACATCTCAAGGATGATCAATGGAAACAGGATCCACCTGAGCTCAATTTCAAGTCTCATAGCAAAGGGTCTGAATACTTATGTAAACAAGGTATTTCTGCTGTTTTTATTTTTAATACATTTGCAAAAATGTCTAAGAACCTGTTTTCACTTTGTCATTATGAGGTATTGTGTGTAGATTGATGAGGAATTTTTTTATTTAATTCATTTCAGAAGAAGGCTGTAACGTAACAAGTTGTGGAAAAAATCAAGGGGTCTGAGTACTTTCTTAATGCACTGTACATATCCAAAAGTGGACCTAGAAGTTTGTCCTTAAATATCTATTGGGAGCCCATCTTGACCTTCCGCTTAACCTCCCTTCATATCGAAAATAGCATCAGATATTTCAAAACCATCCAATTCCTTTTCCAGATCCAATTTAGTGTCTTCTGAAATAGAGGGAAAATCAAGACCTGACTAGTTCAGTTCTCAGGAGATTCAGAGTTGTAAAGTGTGTTGTAGTAGAAAGCAAATGTTTGGTTTATTTCTACAGGATCCATTGATAATTGTCCTTGTAAATTATGAATTGCATTAAAGGCTGAATTTTACTTCTTAATGTGCCAGGCCAGCAATTTACCAGGTTTTTCACCTTGATCATAGAAGGACTGTTTCTGCCTAGTTAAGCTGTTTGCAGCCTTTGAGGTGGGAAGTTCTTCATACTGAGCTTTAAGACCAAATTATTCCTTGTTTACTTCTACTGAGTTATCCAAAAAAGCTTCCCTCTCCAATTCTCTCATTTTGCTCTCCGTCTCTCATTTTCTGATTTTATTAGATTTGAAACTGGTAAAACGTATAATTTGCCCTCAAATATGTGCTTTGAAAGCCTCCCATCTGGTACTCGCTGACGTTTGGTCAGTGTTCAATGTCAAATAAACATCTATATGCACTCCAACGTAATGTAAGAAGTCTGGGTCCTGTAACCATCTGGGATGCAAACGCCATCAAGAGGATCCTTTTACTAGTTTTGTATCCCTATAGAATAATGACACAGGGGAATGGTCATTCAAAACAATAGTATCATATCCACTTCCTGCTACATTGGGAAGCAATGAGCAAGAAACTAAAAAGTAGTCTACCTGAGAATATGATTTAAATGTTGACGAGTAACATGAATACTCCCTTTTACTCGGGTTCTGAGTCCTCCAAGGTTCACATAGATTTAAATCCTTAATGAAATGCTGTACTTTCTTTCTACTCTGCGAGTGGGAAGTGTCTAAACCAGAGGAGCGATCTAGATGAGGACCAAGAGTGCAATTAAAGTCCCCTGCCATTAGGACTTTACCAGGAATGGAGGCTATCAATAGAAATACATTCTCAAAGAATTTGGGATTATCATCATTAGGACCATAAACATTAACCAGATTAATATGCTCATTCAAAAGAGTTCCCTGTATCAAAATGTATCTACCAGCTGTATCAGTTATAATAGTATCCACTTGAAACGGAACAGATTAGTGAATTAAAACCATATCACCATGAGAATGAGAGGAGAAACAGGATGCTATTACTGGCCCTTGTCATCTCCTGCATACTTTAAGTAGCTCATCCTTCAACAAGTGAGTTTCTTGTAGGAACACAATAGATGAATGAAGTTGTTTAAGCCTAGTAATAACCTGTTTTAAGCTTGGATAGTTTACAAACTCCACAGACATTCCACAAAGTAAATTTAAGTTTAGCATTTGAAGTCATTTAACCAAAGATGTAAACATGGAATAAGCTATAGCATAAAGGCAAATCTAAAATCTTTTTCCATTTCCATTTTAGTCATTTAGCAGACGCTCTTATCCAGAGCGACTTAAAGTTAGTGAGTGCATACATATATATTTTTTTCATACTGGCCCCCCATGGGAATCGAACCCACAACCCTGGCGTTGCAAACTGAGCTACACATGGTTTAGTAACCACAAGGACAGCATGAATATTTTGTAGTGAGGAAAATATGTAAAGATCTGTTGAAACAAATATTTCCTAACAGTAAAACACTGAACCCCATTCCTCTGTCTCCCTAACTGAGACAATCAACGCTTCCTCTCCCACCTCCCCCTAATCGTAGAGTGTAGCCTGGTGGACAACTGATCCATTAAAGAGAGCAGTCTAACCTAAGCGACGCTAAACAAAACAAAGTGTCTCCTGCCTTCTCTCGGCCATTACTTCTCACAATCAAAACAAAAGGCATATCTTGCAAGATGTTATGTTAAATATCACGTAGTATTTGTTTGAAAAGTAGCAAAGAATAGCTCCACCTAAAACAGTAACGCTAGTTAGTGAAGCCTGAGACTAACGTTAACGTTACAGTATGGACCGTCCAAAATAGTGGTAGATGATCCACAACACAGGGTCTGTTGCTAGTAGCTACCAAGTAACAATATGGCCCATACGTATAGCGTTAACGTAGTATACCATGATACGTTTATAAACCAGAAAAAGTATCAAAGATCAGAAATGAACAGCCTACGTGAGAAAAATAGATATCATTGAATATGTGCTACGTTACCCAAAGGCCCTTTGCACATGATGTTAGGCTTGCACCTGAGTGTCAATAATTTTAGTCCAAGGATATGATCAAAAGGCCTCCATTCTTAAATGGAAGAAGTGTGGAACCACCAATACTTTTTCAAGAGCTGGCTGCCCGGATAAACTAAGTGATAGGGGGAGAAGGGCCTTGGTCAAGGAGGTGACCAAGAACACGATGGTCACTGACAGAGCTCTAGAGTTCCTCTGGCGATGGGAGAACCTTCCAGAAGGACAACCATCTCTGCAGTTCTCCACCAATCAGGTCTTTAAGGTAGAGTGGCTAGACGGAAGCCACTCCTCATGAAAAGGCACATGACTGCCCCTGGGAGTTTGCCAAAAGACACCTAAAGGACTCTCAGACCATGATAAACAAGATTCTCTGGTCTGATGAAACCAAGATTTAACTCTTTGGCCTGAATGATGAAGAAGATGGTGGACAACGACAAAGGAGAAAAGTGGAATATGTTTTGAGTGAATATGGAATGGAAGATCACACAGAACTTTTAGAAGAGCTACAGGAGGAAAGTGAACGTGACGAGAGTGAGGATAAATTAACTGTGGTGAGGAACTCCGAGTTCGGGCTTCGTTCCGAGGATGATAAGGATGATTCTGGCCCATTGGGAGTGAGATTTGTAGAGGGAATGGATCCATATGTGGTGTCAGGTTATGTGGAGAAGAGGTTGGGGACTGTTGAGTTGGTGAAGGTAACTGAGTGGACTCGTGATGATTTATTGTTTCTCCTCTGTCCAGAGGGAGCGGGCGCTCCGGATTACGTGATTAGGGACAGGAATTGTGACTTGAATTGCTCTCCGGAACAGTGTGGCATTGAAAGGAGTGGTAACAGGGTTAGGTTTAAGTGTTGAGGATGAGCAGTTGAAATGGAAGATTCCAGGTGTCTGTGACGCACTCCGTTTGGTGAGACGTAGATCCGGTGTAGAGCGTGGGGAAACAGAGAATACATTATCTGTCATGCTGGATTTTGATACATAGTCTCTGCCAGATAAGGTCAAGGTAGGAAGTGTCAGTTATCCCGTGAGCGATTCTGTTCTGTAAATACTACAGTGTTTTAGGTGTGAAGTTTATGGGCCTGTTGCAGCAGTGTGTAGGCGTGAGATGCCTAGATGTGACAAGTGTGCAGGAGGGCATGAGATGAAGAAATGTGTGGAAATCAGAAATCAGTGGAGAAAGTTCTGTGTGTTAGTTGTGGGGGTGCTAACGGGCTGGAGATCTGAGGTGTCAGGTGAGAGAAAGGCAGATTGAGGTTGCCAGGGTTACAGTAGTACAGAAAGTGTTGTATGCCGAAGCAGTGAAGAGAGTCGTAGAGGAAGATGGGTACAGGGTGAGGGATCTTGAGAGGATTCCTGTGAGTAGGCAGAGACCAAGAGAGAGTGATGGGAAGAATATGTGCTTCAGTAAGGTGGGCATTTTAGCATTTATAGCAATGGTTGTCAATTGTACTGCAGAAATGGATCAAAAAGTCCCAGAAAATAGAGGCTGTGGTGGCAGCGGCAGAGAAGTACTTGGGATTGCGAGGATTTACTGCAGAACAGCTGCAGGGGGTGTTGAGTGGTAGTGGTCTGGCGTAGGACTAGATAGGGTTAAATAGTGGAATGGGGTGGTGGGTTTTTGTCGTGGAAAATCGCCACGAAGGGACTCAAAGTCAAACTTAAATTAATCATTATTTTTTAGCAGCAAGCTGGAGAGGTTCCAACAAACTTAAAAGCACCATAGTACACGTCCTCACCGTTCTTATGATCATTGCAACTCCACAAGGTGAGATCTTGCATGGAGCCCCAGGCTGAGGGAGATTGACAGGTCTTTTGTGTTTCTTCCATTTGCGAATAATCACACCAACTGTTGTCACCTTCTCACCAGGCTGCTTGGCGATGGTCTTGTACCCCATTCCAGCCTTGTGTAGGTCTACAATCTTGTCCCTGACATCCTTGGAGAGCTCTTTGGTCTTGGCCATGGTGGAGAGTTTGGAATCTGATTGATTGATTGCTTCTGTGGACAGGTGTCTTTTATACAGGTAACAAGCTGAGATTAGGAGCACTCCCTTTAAGAGTGTGCTCCTAATCTCAGCTCTTTACCTGTATAAAAGACACCTGGGAGCCAGAAATCTTTCTGATTGAGAGGGGGTCAAATACTTATTTCCCTCATTAAAATGCAAATCAATTTATAACATTTTTGACATGCGTTTTTCTGGATTTTTTTGTTGTTTTTCTGTCTCTCACTGTTCAAATAAACCTACCATTAAAATTATAGACTGATCATTTCTTTGGCAGTGGGCAAAAGTACAAAATCAGCAGGGGATCAAATACTTTTTTCCCTCACTGTAAGTTTGCAGAGAAACATTGTACAATATGAGGAGGAAGATATAGTCCTAAAAAAGCTTTCCAGTTTCACTGACTCACCCAATGATGTGCAGCTCACTCACCGGCCAAAAGCTTATCTCTCTCTTGCTTTACTTTTTTAAACAATGCTGTTCGCTCAATAGGCCTATTTGGAAGTTGATAACTTGGTAACATACAGACATTAGTATTTTATTTTCAGCAGGATCCATTTGCTTTACAACCTGTGTTTTCCAGCGACTGTATTATAAACATTTGCGAAAGGCCTGTTTTGGCTGCATGCTGTTAACTGACAGATTTGCCACACGTTAGGCATGCCTTGTGATTTGGCTACACACAATCCACAGCTAGGCTATTTTTAAAAATTAGCTATGGATCCTTTGTGGCGAAATTCTAGTCTTACTTCTGGTGTAGTATTGGGAATGATTTAATTTCTTTCTGAACAGACTGCAGAGTGCTGCAGCACCTCCAGCACACTTCCCACAGCTATTATTCTATTAGGAGATAAATGATGAAGTGCAGTGCTGGAGAGAAGAGAGTTGCCAGCTTATGTCTATAACAGCACAGAGAGGGAGAGAGATCATAGAAAGTGAATGTCATTGTATTTCTGTGAGAGATACAGGCGTGCTTCTCTCTCTCACCACAGCAATGGCCACGCCCTTGGTCTAGGCTACAATGTTGTGCAAACCATAAACCCAAGACGGCCCAACATTAACCAATTCTTAGAATATCATGCACGTTTTCACATTACGTTTTTTTAGGGGGCATGACAATTACAGAGGAATCTAAATGTAATTACTCTGATTGCTTTTATTAGTATTTTTACATTGCAAACAGTGGAAATTATTTTTCTTGCCACAAGAGGTAGGTTATGTGATTCTGGCAAATGGGTTCCGGAACGAAAGACTACAAAACTGAGAGGTACCGGAGGATCCAGCTCAAATTAAGCACCACCCTTCTCATATAATTGGGTAGGGCCATCCCAAGGATCCCTGAACGCACCAAATATTTTTTTAGAACTAAACCAAGACAGACCAAAGCTGGTCGTTTCCAGTGGGAACAGATGAGTCATAGTGGGCAGAGCCAAGCACGAGCTAGCGAGATCCTATTGGCGTATTCTAGCATACATCTGCATATTTCTGTTAGGGAATGCCTCCTCTGTGAAGCGCTCGTGTGCAATAACTCAATTCGCCTTTGCGTTCCTTCTAAATAACATGATTTTTTAAAAACATTTGCAACAGGTAAGTCCACAAAACTTAGTCCACTCTGTGCATAACAGATTTTAGTTTTGGGAACAGAACTGTATTAAGATCAGATGTTTCATCGATTAGAACATTTGCAGAATGTCGGCCAAAATCCATCTCCTTCCATCTTCTCCCACTGCCGGCCAGTGGGCTTCCTGTCACTACCATATTTGGTAGTGAGTGGAAACGCCAACCGGATGCTCCACAATTATACATCCAGTGAAATATCTGTCTCATTGTTCTATCTGTGGCTGCACTGTGGTAGTGGGGGAACAGGAAGTTCCAGGCAGGCACGCACCATTCTTCAGTATAAAGAAAGCTCCAGAACTGTGATGTCAAGAAGATAACCTTTGTTTCGGTTTCTTTTTATTACAATAGGTATGTGTTATGACGAGTTTCTCTGGCATCAAGTAATTCAATATGCAAGAGAATAGTTAAACAGTTAGATGGAGTTGGTTCAAAGTAATATTACAGTACCAGATTCACATGACAAGCGGTACGGGCGTAGCCTATTGTCATCTGAATGACTTACATAGAAAACCTCTTAGTTTATATAATGCTTTTCCGAGCTAATTCCATCCAACAGTTGCCAACCATTATTGAGTGTCACTCCTCGCCACATATAGGATCACCCTATATGGTATCGTGTTGCACCCTAGTCAGGATATTCCATCACGTACTCCTTCTAAGATTAGCACCAGTGGCCCCCCAGCTATCTTGGCCCGCATACCTTCTGGCACCCACCAGTGACAGAAATGATGGAATGTATGTCATCCTCCAAATCCTTATGCAGCTCTCAATATTCCAAACATTAACTAATACTTTATAAAAGACGTAATATCAGTATGTAATAGCACGTTTAAACGTTCTAATATCGAATGAACATGTCATACCATGCTAGGTAACAAATCCGTTAAGGTATTATCACGTTTGGTAAAGGTTTGATGTGTTATTTTTATGTCAAACTGAGTAAACCTGGTAACTATTTTACAAGTCACATGGCTAGATACTTTGGGTTTGTCTGAATGGATATACATCATTTCCTCAAGGTGATTTCATAAAGAATCCATTTATTTTAGATTTCCGAGTTTGTTTTGGTTTTGTGTAAAATTAACAAGCTGGTAAAATGGTGCCGCCCACTCGGTCAGCGTCAACGGACTTCAGTGCAGCAGAGAGAGAACTTCACGGTTGCACTACTGTTTTGAAGCTGAATGTAATGATTATACGTTTTCGACGTGTAGTAATATTCAGACACATTCAGTTGTTTCTGTATTTATTGATGAATGTTACTATGGTGTGAATGGAAAATACAATTGGTTTTTGATTGAAATAATACAGTGAATACCAGGTTATTCAGTAAAATAGTACATAGTCCCACCTAAAACAAACAGTGACCTTTGTACTAAATGGCTTTTGTCATTTATGCATTTACAGTACCAGTCAAAAGTTTGGACACACCTACTCATTCAAGGGTTTTTCTTACATTTTACTATTTTCTACATTGTAGAATAATAGTGAAGAATCTAAACTATGAAATAACACATGGAATCATGTAATAACCAAAAAAGTGTTAAACAAATCAAATATATTTTAGATTTTAGATTCTTCTAAGTAGCCACGCTTTGCCTTGATGACAGCTTTGTAGAATCTTTGTAATCTACAATGTAGAAAATAGTAAAAATAAAGAACCCCTGGAAAGAGTAGGTGTTCTAAAACTTTTGACTAGTACTGTATGTGAATTTGGGAAAAATCTGCTATAGGTTAAGTACCGGCACCTCAAATATATAGTGCTTGAGCTCCTGTTCCTCTTATAGAATGTTAGCTCAACAGTATTGTGGAGCCCCTGCACCTAAATATAAACAGTACCGGCACCCAAAATGAGTACTGGCACCTATTTCAGTCCAAGTCAAGCACTGAAGTAGATAATTTAACAAGAAGAAACGTAATATATTTTAGAGAATAAAGAAAGTGCCAGAACTGTCAAGACAATAACTTTTTGTGTCTGTTTCTCATTGTTACTACAGGACGACAAGAATTAAATCTGAGGCCGGTAACATCAATAGTGCGGACAAACCCAGCCTGCCTCTCTCCTTCCACACTGAGTCCAATCTTACAGTCACTGCGTCCTGATTGCGACAGTGGAGCTCAGTTTGCTAAGCAGGATCCAGAGATGGCATCAGTGAAGCTGGAAGACTTCAGTCAAACACTGGAGCTGAATGTCAACATTAAAGATGAAGAAGAGGAGGAGAAGATTGGGAAATCTGTTTCTCATGGTAAGAACAGGTTCTATCTAACTAAGTTGGTGTTATTCATTCCAACTTCCCAATGTGCATGAAAAGTTGCAGTAGAACTGTTTCATGATGAACTGTTTCAATGAGAAGGTAGATATTATTTCATGCTACTGACACTTACATGGTTTGACACCAGTATTGCCAGCATTTGTTTTATTCACTGGGCTATCTGGAGTGATCAGAGAGTAGATTTAAAAAAGTGAAGTAGACAAACTGCCAATGTTTTAAAGTTCTATGAAATGAGTCAGTGTAGTTACTAACCCTTGTGATAGTGAGTGGAGGATGATATGGCTTCTACATCTGCATTGCTTGCTTTGTGACAACTTCTGATGTAAAAAGGGCTTCATAAAACACATTTGATTGACATGTATATCATACCAACTGACTGGTTCTTCTGTTGTTGTTCTCACAGGAGACCATGTTGAGACATTCTCTACATCCAGAGAGCAACAGCAGGAAGATCACAGAGCTAAGAAGTCTCACCACTGCCCACATTGTGAGGAGAGTTTCTCAATTCTATCAAAGTTAAAAATACACCTACAAGTACACACAGGAGATAATCTGAATTCCTGTACTTACTGTGGGGAGAATTTCACAACATCAAAGGCTCTGACAGTTCATCAGAGAGTGCACAGAGGAGAGAAGCCTTACTCCTGCTCTGACTGTGGGAAGAGTCTCTCAACGGGCCACTTAAAACAACATGAACCTATACATACAGCAGAAAAGCCTTACTCCTGCACTGACTGTGTAAAGTGCTTCAAAACATCATTTGAGCTAAAAGTTCATCAGAGAACACACACAGGAGAGAAGCCTTACTCCTGCTCTGACTGTGGGGCAAGTTTCTCTCAACTGAGCAACTTAAAATCACATGAACGTATACATACAGGAGAGAAGCCTTACTCCTGCTCTGACTGTGTAAAATGCTTCAAAACATCAGTGGAGCTGAAACGTCATCAGAGAACACACACAGGAGAGAAGCCTTACTCCTGCTCTGACTGTGGGAAGAGTTTCTCTCGACTGGGCCACTTTAAAATGCATGAACGTATACATACAGGAGAGAAGCCTTACTCCTGCTCTGACTGTGTAAAATGCTTCACAACATCAGCTGAGCTGAAACTTCATCAGAGAACACACACAGGAGAGAAGCCTTACTCCTGCTCTGACTGTGGGGCAAGTTTCTCTCAACTGTGCCACTTAAAAACACATGAACGGATACATTCAGGAGAGAAGCCTTACTCCTGCTCTGACTGTGTTAAATGCTTCACAACATCAGCTGAGCTGAAACTTCATCAGAGAACACACACAGGAGAGAAGCCTTACTCCTGCTCTGACTGTGGGGCAAGTTTCTCTCAACTGGGCAACTTTAAAATACATGAACGTATACATACAGGAGAGAAGCCTTACTCCTGCTCTGGATGTGGGAAGAGTTTCTCTCGACTGGACACCTTAAAACAACATGAACATGTACATACAGGAGAAAAGCCTTACTCCTGCTCTGACTGTGGGGCAAGTTTCTCTCAACCTGGCAACTTAAAACAACATGAACGTATACATACAGGAGAGAAGCCTTACTCCTGCTCTGACTGTGGGAAGTGTTTCTCTCAACTGGGCCACTTAAAACAACATGAACTTATACATACAGGAGAGAAGCCTTACTCCTGCTCTGACTGTGGAAAGATTTTCTCTCGACTGGGCAACTTAAAACAACATGAACGTATACACACAGGAGAGAATCCTTACTGCTGCTCTTAATATGGCAAGAGTTTCTCCCGATTGGCAACGTAAAAACACCAATGGTTACACACTGGAGAGAAGACTTAATACTGCACTGACTGTGAGACGAGATTCTAAAGATTGGGCAATAATATTTTCAACAGATGGGGAAAGACAATGACATGGAGAAAATACAAAAACACAGTGCAAATGCTTATCAAGGAAGCAAAGACAAACTACTACAAAACTGAAATCCAGGACCTAAAGAAGAAAAACCCTAAGGAATGGTGGGACTTCATTAACAATGGACTGGGACCAAAGAAAACATCAGGAGGGAGAATACAGGTTGAGGGAATTTAAGATAACGAGGTGGCTGATGTTTTGAATGGCTTCTCTTCTGAGGCATGGACAAGCACCACACCTCTTGCCATCTTCCCCCTGCCCATGTCTACAAGACAGGTTGAGCTGTGCAGCATTGGCCAGTTAAAGCAAGCTCTGACCAGACTCAGCCCACATAAAGCATGTGGGCCTGATGGCAATCCAGCCTAGCTACTAAAAGAGCATGCAGAAGATCTAGCCACTGTCATCAAACACATTGTTAAAACTGTTCCCTGCCAGTAGGAGGTGTTATCTGAGTGCACAAATCAGTATGACTACCTCCCAAAGTCCAGCACTACTACCACCCTTGGGAAAGCCACAAACTCCTGGCTGACAGCTATAGACTCCATAAAACCAGCAATGGTGAGTGTGTTACTTGCTGATGTGTCCAAAGCCTTTGATTGAGTAGATTACGCAAAGTTCCTGCAACATCTGTCTGACATTGAACTGTGTCCAAGGTTACTAGCCTGGCTCCACAGCTACACAACTGAAAGATTTGGTCACAGTCTATACTACACTGGCCAGGCCTTGTCTGGAATACGGTGGAGTGCTGTTAGTTGGATGCAGTAAAAAGCAGCTGGCCCAACTAGACAGGGTGCAGAGGAGGGCCTTGAGGATCATCTCCAGAGGTGGAGCAGTCCAACCACAGCTCCCGTCACTGCAGAGCAGGCGAGAACAGGCTGCAGTGCACCTGGTGAAGGACATGCACACTCTTGACCAAATGTTTTATGCACTCAGTGTATATCAAATAAAGATGGTGTGATGATCAGTTTTCAGCATTAGTTTGGATGGATTATTTTATATTACTAACATTTTTGTTTAATGATAAACAGGCTATGAATTGACTACTTGTGTTTATTAAATTGTCTTTTAATACTAGATTAATTATTTTAGTAATTGATGATGAATGTATGTGAATAACTGTATTGAAGTTAATTGATCTGGCAGCAGGTAGCCTAGCGGTTAAGAGTGTTGGGCCAGTAACTGAAAGGTCGCTGGTTTGAATCCAGAGCTAACTAGGTCAAAAATCTGTCAATGGGCCCTTGAGCAAGGAAATTAACCCCAATTGGTCCTATAAATCGCTCTGGAGAAGAGCATCTGCTAAATTACAAATATGTCATGAAAAATCATGTTTGTACATGAATTTGTGCTGGGCAACCTCTTCTTCTCTTGTGCATAAATATAACAAAGTGTTTAAAGTGAAATAGTTAGTGTCTATACAGTGCATTCGGAAAGTATTCAGACCCCTTGAAATAAATAAATAATACGTTAATACCACATAATGACAGGTTTAGATGTTTTTGCTAATTAAAAAAAAAGTAAAATAATAATAATTAAATAAAAAATAATTAATTAAAAATGAAAAACAGATACCTTATTTACATAAGTAACCCTTTGCTATGAATCTCGAAATGTAGCTCTTGGTGAATCCTGTTTCCATTGATCTTCCTTTAGATGTTTCCTCAACTTGATTGGAGTCCACCTGAGATAAATTCAATTGATTGGACATGGTTTGAAAAGGCACACACCTGTCTATATAACATCCCACAGTTGACATTGCATGTCAGAGCAACAACCAAGCCATGAGGTCGAAGGAATTGTCCGTAGAGCTCAGAGACAGGATTGTGTCGAGGCACAGATCTGGGGAAGGGTACCAAAACATTTCTGCAGCATTGAAGGTCCCCAAGAGAACAGTGGCCTCCATCATTCTTAAATGGGAGAAGATTGGAACCACCAAGACTCTTCCTAGAGCTGTCCACCCGGCCAAACTGAGCAATTGGAGAAGAAGGGCCTTGGTCAGGGAGGTGACCAAGAACCCGATGATCACTTTGACAGAGCTCCAGAGTTCAGCCCGCTTGGAGTTTGCCAAGAGGCACCTAAACGACTCTGACCATGAGAAACAAGATTCTCTGGTCTGTTGTTACCAAGATTGAACTCTTTTGCCTGAATGCCAAGCGTCACGTCTGGAGGAAACCTGGCACCATGCCTACGGTGAAGCATGGTCGTGGCAGTATCATGCTGTGTGGATGTTTTTCAGAGGCAGGGACTGGGAAAACCTATAGTGGTGCCGGAGAAGATGGCTGCCGTTTTACAGCCCGCTAACCAATTGTACTATTATGTGTGTTTTTCCGCGTTATTTGTAATTTATTTTGTACATAATGTTTCTGCCATCGTCTCTTTATAACCAAAAAGAGCTTCTGGATATCAGGACAGCGATTACTCACCTCGTATTGGACGAAGATTTGTGCCGTTTTACAGCCCTCTAACCACCAACTACAAACAGAGAGAGACATATTATATCCATGACTTACAAACAGAGAGAGACATATTATATCCATGACTTACAAACAGAGAGAGACATATTATATCCATGACTTACAAACAGAGAGAGACATATTATATCCATGACTTACAAACAGAGAGAGACATATTATATCCATGACTTACAAACAGAGAGAGACATATTATATCCATGACTTACACACAGAGAGAGACATATTATATCCATGACTTACAAACAGAGAGAGACATATTATATCCATGACTTACAAACAGAGAGAGACATATTATATCCAAGACTTACACACAGAGAGAGACATATTATATCCATGACTTACACACAGAGAGAGACATATTATATCCATGACTTACAAACAGAGAGAGACATATTATATCCATGACTTACAAACAGAGAGACATATTATATCCATGACTTACACACAGAGAGAGACATATTATATCCATGACTTACAAACAGAGAGAGACATATTATATCCATGACTTACAAACAGAGAGAGACATATTATATCCATGACTTACAAACAGAGAGAGACATATTATATCCATGACTTACACACGGAGAGAGACATATTATATCCATAACTTACAAACAGAGAGAGACATATTATATCCATGACTTACAAACAGAGAGAGACATATTATATCCATGACTTACAAACAGAGAGAGACATATTATATCCATGACTTACAAACAGAGAGAGACATATTATATTCATGACTTACAAACAGAGAGAGGCATATTATATCCATGACTTACAAACAGAGAGAGACATATTATATCCATGACTTACAAACAGAGAGAGACATATTATATCCATTACTTACATACTTATCTGACACCATAAAGATGATTAAAATATGCAAGCAAGCATTAGGCAATGAGTTGATGTTGACTAGCAAGAATTGGTCTGATAGTGGAATACTAAAGGTAAATAGATTTAATGACATTGTAAAATTAACGATTTACTTACATTTCTTAAATTTTTAGAGGATCTTGGGTTATGTGCCTTGCTCAAGGGCACATTGACAGATTTTTCACCTAGTCTGCTCGGGGATTCGAACTAGCAACCTTTCAGTTACCTTCTGCCCAAGGTGTGAAGCCTAAGTTACAAGTCAATACTGACATTAACAAAACATGAAGTATCTAAACATGATCAGACAGGAAGAGAAAGACAGAGAATCCATAGCTTGTGTCATGGCCCATAGCTCATGGGATAGAGAGAATCCATAGCTTGTGTCATGGTCCATAGCTCATGGGATAGAGAGAATCCATAGCTTGTGTCGTGGCCCACAGCTCATGGGAGAGAGGTAGAGAGAAAGACGGTGTACACTGAGTGTATTAAACATTAGGAACACCTGCTTCTTTCCCTGCCATAGACTGACCAGGTGAAAGCTATGATCCCTTATCGATGACTCTTGTTAAATCCACTTCAGTGTAGATGAAGGGGAGGAGACGGGTTAAAGAAGGATTTTTTGTGTATGTGTTTCATTCAGAGGGTGAATGGGCAAAACAAAATATTTAATTACCTTTGAACAGGGTATGGTAGTAGGTACCATACACACCCATTTTAGTGTGTCAAGAACTGCAACACAGTTTCCCGCAGTTTCAACAGTTTCCCGTGGGTATCAAGAACGGTCCACCACCAAAAGGACATCCAGCCAACTTGACTGGGTAAGCATTGGAGTCAACATGGGCCAGCATCCCTGTGGAAGGCTTTCGACACCTTGTAGAGTCCGTACACTGACAAAGTTAGGCTTTTCTGAGGGCAGAAGGGGGTGCAACTCAATATTAGGAAGGTGTTCCTAATGTTTTGTACACTCAGTATATTTCTCACCACAGCAGGTCAAGAACAAAAGAGAAAGACACATTGAAGCTAAGACCCTTTTAGAACCATTTGACCATGTTTGGATTCAAAATAGGAGTTGTTGATCAATAACATTACTGTTGAGTTAACGTCCAATCAGATATCAGGCCTACAGTATGTTATCACAACAGGAGCTCAGAGGTGTGACAGAATGGGGAGGGGTGGTGAGATAATGCATCATTCAGAATGGGGGATGGTGAGATAATGCATCATTCAGAATGGGGGATGGTGAGATAATGCATCATTCAGAATGGGGGATGGTGAGATAATGCAGCATTCAGAATGGGGGATGGTGAGATAATGCATCATTCAGAATGGGGGATGGTGAGATAATGCATCATTCAGAATGGGGGATGGTGAGATAATGCAGCATTCAGAATGGGGGGGGAGGGGGATGGTGAGATAATGCAGCATTCAGAATGGGGGATGGTGAGATAATGCAGCATTCAGAATAGGGGGATGTGGGGAGCAACACAGAGAAGGCTGAATTCCTGAGAACCTTTGGGTTGATAAAAGAGAAGTCTGGGGTTGGGCCCGCCACTATAGTACTATCTACATCTAGGAGTTATCTCCAAAAGTAAGACCTCCATAAGTTCATTCTGTCATTCTGACACCCCTGAAGAACTCAACACAACAAAGCTTGTTTTATGGTTGTGTATGAAAAGTTGTTATAGAACTGTTTCGATGATAAGATAGATGTTATTTCATGCTACTGAGACTTGCATGGATGACACCAGTATTGTCAGCATTTGTTTTATTAACTAGGCTATCTGGAGTGATCAGAGAGTAGACTAAAGAAGTGAAGTAGACATACTGCCAGTGTTTTGAAGTTCTATGAAATGAGTCTGTGTAGTTGCCAGGGTTGGTGTCAATTCCATTTAAATTCCAGTCAATTCAGGAAGTACACTGTCATTCTAATTCCAATTCTCTTCAATGTTTTTCAATCAGGAACATTGGTTTACTGGAAACACCTTTCCTCTTTTGACCTCACCCTTTCCCAGTCCCCTCCCACTGCTTGACCCCATCTTCACTAGAGGCTGTTCTCCTACTAATCTCACTGCAACCCCCCTCCAAGTCTCTGACCCCTACTTTGTTTCCTTTTCTCTCCATCTCTCCTCCAACCTACCATCTTTACGACCCTACTCTACTCCCTTTCTGCACCCTAGAAAATGTAATTGATACGATTGTGATGCGTTGTTGTCTCACCTAGCTATCTTAAGATGAATGCACTATTGTAAGTCACTCTGGATAAGAGTGTCTGCTGAATTAGTCAAATTTAAAAATGTGAATTGATATGGAATTGACCCCAACCCTGATGGTTACTAACCCTTGTGATAGTGAGTGGAGGATGATATGGGTCGTAACACTTATAATAGTTTTATTCCCCTGTATTGTACAGCATACTTATATTAAGTCATTTGTTACCCAGTACAGCCAGAAGAGGACTGGCCACTGCTCAGAGCCTGGTTCCTCTCTAGGTTTCTTCCTAGGTTCCTTCCTTCTAGGGAGTTTTTCCTAGCCACTGTGCTTCTGCATTGCTTGCTCTTTGGGGTTGTAGTCTCGGTACCTGCACCCTCAGCGGAGTCAACAAACACCGGAAGCATCCGTGTTTCAGGGAAAAGGCAGAGAGGAAGGCGAAGCCTGAAATCCGGAAGCTTCTGGTTTCTGTGGACCTCGTTTAGGCGTTTCTTTTACGCCTGATACGTTAGGTTAGGGTATCTGTAAAGCACTCTGTGACAACGGCTGATGTAAAATGGGCTTTATAAAATCAATGTGATTGATGTAAATCACACCAACTGACTGGTTCTTCTGATGTTGTTCACACAGGAGACCATGTTGAGACATTCTCTACATCCAGAGAACAACAGCAGGAAGATCACAGAGCTAAGAGGTCTCACCACTGCCCACATTGTGAGGAGATTTTCCCAATTCTATCAAAGCTAAAAAATACACCTAAAAATACACACAGGAGATAATCTATTTCCCTGCTCTGATTGTGGGAAGAGCTGTAAAATATCAAGGGATCTGGTACTCCTGCTCTGACTGTTGGAAGAGTTTCTCTCAACATGGCCACATGAATGTGAGAATCCTCATCAGTTGTCTGACTAGCTAAGATTAAAATAATTCCATCACTTAATTCTCAAGAAATCATAGCACACTCTATTGTAATCCTATTGTTTCTCACTGTGAGAGAACTGTGCAGAGGAAAGGGAACGTTATAGAACGTTAGCCTCTCTTTACTTTATTGATCAGTGTTCACCTGGTCAGTTTTGGTGTGTTTTGTTAGCTTCTATTGTAAAGATATTGAGATTACCTTGGATTTGCCCTTAGGGTTGAATATCCTCTGTGAGGCTGGTTGACTGGGTGGTTTTGCTTCCCTCTGTAGTTTTCTGTGGGAATGAGCTAGTAGACACAACATGTATCAGATAGAGATGGTGTGATGATCAGTTTTCACCATTAGTTTGGGTGGAAACTTTTTGTTTATTAAATTGTATTTTAAAACTAGATTAGTTATTTTAGTCAGTAATAGTCATTAAGGCTTAATTCAGCCTGTTTAATTTATCTGCCAATGAAAAATAGTATGTATATGAATTTGTTCTAGTCAAGCTCTTCTCTTTTGTGTAATGAATTACCAAAAAACTATGTTTCAAGTGACATATTTACTGTTGTTCTGAAGCTGAACAAGACAGGAAGTTTAAATGAGCATCACAAAGCTAAATCTGACCTATTCACTAACATGTTTTGTCAGCATAAGCAGCTGTGAGACATGCTAGAGTACTGTAACATTACTGATCCACTGAATCATTGTAGTTGTTGGGGGTTATCTTTACAGTAAATATAATGGTGGTGGATAAGCCTTCAATGCAAGCTGCAGGGGTTGCCTTTCAGCAAGATGATCCTGACATTTTAAAGGTTAAAAAGGTGGACTTTGTGGCCTTTATCGCAATGGTGATTAACGGCACTGCCAAGGTGGAGAAAAGATCTAGGAAGATATAAATCATTGTGGTTGCGGCAGAACGGTTCCTGGGGCTGAAAGATTTATTGGCAAAAGAGTTACATGGAATATTGGCAAAAGCCGTACCACCATCTCAGGTCCTAGAGACTGAGAAGGGAGATATGGAGATTTAAAGGAAGGAAGAAATGGGAGTTTTGTTTGTTTTGGCAATGTACTATTTTTATTAGGGTGGAGTAAGTTAGTATCACTATTAAGTATGGATTTATTTTTTATTTAATTTATTTTGTGGTTTCAAACCGTCCAGTTGGTGGCGGCAATGCAACTTTTGGATGTAGTCTGCCATAAAACCCACAGAAGAAGAAGAAGATGTCGCTGTTGCATTGTGGTAGTTGGGGAACAGGAACTTCCGGGGAGGCGCGCAACATTCTTCAGAACAAAGCAAACCACATGACTGTGCTTTCCGTTTCTCTTTATTACTACAGGTATGTAATAGCACTTTTAAACTGCCTAATATCGAAATAACGTCATAACATGTTAGATAACAAATCAGTCAAGGTATTATCACGTTTGGGAAAGGTTTTGTATAATGTTTGTGTCAGTCTGAGTGATTGAAGAACGTGATAAAATATATTTTAGAAGCACACGGTGCGGCGTCCATTACACACGTTTTTATTTGTGAGGCTTTCCAGGTTCGTTTATAGGTCAGTGTGTTTCGCCTGGGCATGTTCAGTACAAAAATGTTTTGGAAAGTTGCAGATAGAAATGCCCTGAATAGAAGTGACATGATTCATTAGAATCAGAGGCATGTTTGTTCTTCATAATACATTTGTATCTGATCGTGGCCAACGTCTCCGTCCTCCTGCTGGACGCAGCCCTGGTACCCGCTTGTCCCTATGTATGTGAAGCTAGTCATAATAATGATTAGCCACAATAGTGGAATTTGCGGTTCGTCCTCAAAATAAAAGACCCTCATTGAAAGTGATGCAAACTGATACAAAATATTGGAATCATGTCAAACGTTGTTACTTAATTTAAAATGAATTACAAAAACTAATTATTTTGAAAATAAACAGGAAGAAAGGGTTGAAATTCCACTGTGGAAGTATTAGACCACATAATTGCATTGGGGGCATTCTTATATGCACTAATGAAACGGGTTGGATTGTGCTCCCATGGAACGGGTGACACCCACAGAAAACAATTCTCAAGAGTTTATACAAATATTAGCGTCTTAGCTCTTATTGCAGGACTTTGACTGTGAAAAATCACCTTCCCAGTCAGTCTATTGCAGGGGTACTCCAGTACTGTTTGAGAAGGTCCGGTCAAACAAATTTCCTAGGTGGCAAAGGTCCGGATGGATATTGTCATTTATTGGCGTAGTAACAAACCCCCAACTTGTGACCCCAAACTGTTCACAACCCACTTGTTGGCGGAGAGAACATTTAGCAGTTTTAAAGCTAATATCCCGCAATTCTACACATTTTACAACAGGGCTAAGATGTTTTGTTGTTGCTGTTTTTAAGCAATTCTACATGTTTCCATGTCTTATGTGTGTTTATATGATACCAGGGGTTGAAGCCCAACCAAAACAGTATTATTATATACTTTTTTTGTGACCTGTGGTCCATATTGACCCCGTTCTTGGTCCTTACCGCGTTACGCCAGTTGAGTATGCTGTTTCTTTTGTTTGTATTGGACATTCATATTGCACTGTACAGCCCTACCTATGTATTGTTCAGCCTACTCAGTGACATCCACAGAACACAACTATGTAGAGTTTACACAAATATTAGCGTCTTCACTCTATTGCAGGACTCTGAAACCACTGTTGTCCTGGAGTTTAACCCTGTCAGCTAAATTGTCATCATAATCAGTGGTTTCAAGTTTGTCTCTGTACATTTTTGACGAGATGATCATAGCAAAAAATTAAATACTTCTAAATTTCCCGCTGTGCAAATGCATTGTTTCTCATTGCAAAGAGGCTCAGGATAACTCCTGATAAGGTTGGGTAGCTGATAGGCCTTTTCAGAGCTTAAATAGCCAAAATGATTAGTCACAGGGCTCCCGAGTGGCGCAGCGGTCTAAGGCACTGCATCTGGCACTACAGAGCCTGGTTGGATTCCAGGCGGTATCATTATCCGGCTGTGATTGGAGTCCCAATCAATTGGCCCAGCGTCGTCCGGGGTAGGCCGTCATTGTAAATAAGAATTTGTTCTTAACTGACTTGGCCCAACCATTGGGTCAAACATTAGACCAGACCAAATCTGAACCAATCACTCAGACATTATTAGGCAGGTTTCCATTGACCCAGCTGCATTCGACAAAAGCAATGTTGCTAAAATAATCTTTGCGACGTGTGTTATGGAGACTGCAGATATAGGAGAAATGTTCTAAAGCTCAAACATTTTTAATCGTTGGACAGGTGGGTTTTTCTTTTGTCAAAGTTTCTTTATTCTGACAAGTGAGGATTGAAACAGTGCTTTTTAAATGAATGATTGCCAAATCATTTTGACGGTACAGGGTGAGTCATTACGTCCAGCTGTTTTTATCGACACAGGATAGTTACATGGAAACACATCCTAGATGGCAATTGTCGCATCTATTTTCTATGCAAACTTTTTCTTAATGTCGAGAAACAAAGCACTGGACAAGTTATTGGAAACATAGCTACTGTTTCTCTAGATTGGAAAGTACAGTACAGCAGAGTACAGGAAAGAGAAGTTTAGTTCAGTACAGTACAATAGTACAGAGTATAGGACAGTATAACGTACTGTATTGTATTCTACTCTAATTTACTCTGTTATGGCTGGGCTATATGGACTACAAATCATACAGCTGTATCTTGAGTTTTTTTAAACTTATGGGCGATTCACGATATATCTCGATTTTGTTTTTCTCTAAGTAAGCTTGTACAATAAAGGTCAAATACACTGCATTTCAAACAGTCAGCTATAATCTAATGAATTCAGGGCTTGTGGGTTTATTTATTTATTAGGCTAAATATAAGCCATCCACAACCAATAAGACCCACTAATTATTGTATTGTTTTATAAAAAATTGTTTAACCTGCTTTTTTTTGTTGGCAATAATCTCTGATCTGGCTTTCAAGTTGGTCTATGAAAATGCATTTTTTGTTACAAATTGACTAATTTATTGTAGCAGGCATTAGGCTATAGACAATTAACACAGGTCTCATCAACAATCTCTCAAGCCCACATGCTGGTGATTAACCAGCTAATCTTTATATTTCAAGATTAGCCAACTTGGATCTGTTTGCTAACAAGGTTGAACAGTTGAGTTGTTATGAACACACCATTCTGTCTGTCTCCAACTGTTTGAAAAGCATGTTAGCCTGTCCACTTTGTTCAGATGTTGAAATCAAGTGGCCTACCTTATTTCTCAGAATGAGAACGAGTTGCCAATTTCTTACAGTGGATTCGGAAAGTATTCAGACCCCTTCCCCTTTTCCATATATTCAGACACATTCAGTTGTTTCTATATAAATAAATAAATTGGTCATTTAGCAGACGCTCTTATCCAGAGCGACTTACAGGAGCAATTAGGGTTAAGTGCCTTGCTCAAGGGCACATCGACAAATGTTTCACCTAGTCGGCTCGGGGATTAGAACCAGCGACCTTTCGGTTACTGGCACAACGCTCTTAACCACTAAGCTACCTGCCGCCCCTATCTTTATCTATAATTGTTATTATGGTGTGAACGGGAAATACAATTGTTTTTTGATTGAAATAATACAGTGAAGACAACATTATTCAGGAAAATAGTACATAGTGCTGCCTAAAACTGCAAGCTTGTACTAAATGGTTTTTGAGTCATTTATGAGAATTTCTGAAATCTACTATAGGTTAAGTGCACTTACATGGTTTAATTCAAAGTGTGCAATTTGTGTCTAATGTGAAATTTAATAAATGGTTTGTTGTCAATGCTTAGCTACCTGATCTAATATATTTTTAGAGAATAAAGAAAGTGCCAGAAATGTCAAGACTAACTTTTGTGTCCGTTTTTCTATATTACTACTGGACGACTCAGATTAAATCTGAGGCCGGTAACATCAACAGTGAGGACAAACCCAGCCTGCCTCTCTCCTTCCACACTGAGTCTAAACCTACAGTCACTGGGTCCTGATTGTGACAGTGGAGCCCAGTTTGCTAAGCAGGATCCAGAGATGGCATCAGTGAAGCTGGAAGACTGCAGTCAAACACTGGAGCTGAATGTCAACATTAAAGATGAAGAAGAGGAGGAGAAGATTGGGAAATCTGTTTCTCATGGTAAGAGCAGGTTCTATCTAACTATAATCTTTTTTTTTTAGTCAAGCAGTGGCAAATATACAGCACCTACTCATTCAAGGGTTTTTCTTAATTTTTACTATTTTCTACATTGTAGAATAATAGTGAAGACATCTAAACTATAAAATAACACATATGTAATCATGTAGTAACCAAAAAAGTGTTAAACAAATGTAGAGATCATCCGTTCACCTACTCTGCGTCTCACAAAGACACTGCGGTTGGAACCAAAAAACTCAAATTTGGTAACATCAGACCAAAGGACAGATTTCCCCCGGTCTAATGTCCATTGCTCATGTTTTTTGGCCCAAGCAAGTCTCTTCTTCTTGTTGGTGTCCTTTAGTAGTGGTTTCTTGCAGCAATTCGACCATGAAGGCCTGATTCACGCAGTCTCCTCTGAACAGTTGATGTTGAGATGTCTGTTACTTGAACTATGTGAAGCATTTATTTGGACTGCAATTTCTGAGGCTGGTAACTCTATTGAACTTATCCTCTGCAGCAGAGGTAACTCTGGGTCTTCCTTTCCAGTGGCGGTCCTCATGAGAGCCAGTTTCATCATAGCGCTTTATGGTTTTTTGCGACTGCACTTGAAGAATCTTAAAGTAATGATGGACTGTTGTTTCTCTTTGCTTAATTGAGCTGTTCTTGCAATAACATGGACTTGGTTTTTTACCAAATAGGCCTATCTTCTGTATACCACCCCTACCTTGTCACTACACAACTGATTGGCTCAAACGCATTAAGACATTCCACGAATTAACTTTTAACAAGGCACACCTGTTAATTGAAATGCCAAGAGTGTGCAAAGCTGTCATCAAGGCAAAGGTTGCCTACTTTGAAGAATCTCACATAAAATATATTTTGATTTGTTTAACAATTTTTCGGTTACTACATGATTCCATATGTGTTATTTCATATTATTATCCTATGTAGAAAATAGTAAAAATAAAGAACCCCTGGAATGAGTAGGTGTCCTAAAACCTTTGACTGGTACCATATGTGAATTTGGGAGAACCTACTATAGGTTAAGTACCCGGCACCTCAAATATCTAGTGCTTGAGCTCCTGTTCCTCTTATAGAATGTTAGCTCAACAGTATTGTGGAGCTCCTGCACCTAAATATAAACAGTACTGGCACCTATTTCAGTCCAAGTCAAGCACTGAATTAGATGATTTAACAAGAAGAAAGAGAATATATTTTTAGAGAATAAAGAAAGTGCCAGAGCTGTCAAGACACTAACTTTTTGTGTCTGTTTCTCATTACTACAGGACGACTAGAATTAAATCTGAGGCCGGTAACATCAATAGTGAGAACAAACCCAGCCTGCCGCTCTCCTTCCACACTGAGTCCAAACCTACAGTCACTGGGTCCTGATTGCGACAGTGGAGCCCAGTTTGCTAAGCAGGATCCAGAGATGGCATCAGTGAAGCTGGAAGACTGCAGTCAAACACTGGAGCTGAATGTCAACATTAAAGATGAAGAAGAGGAGGAGAAGATTGGGAAATCTGTTTCTCAGGGTAAGAGCAGGTTCTATCTAATTAAGTTTGTTGGACATGATTTGGAAAGGCACACACCTGTCTATATACAGTGCATTCAGAAAGTATTCAGACCCCTTGGCTTTTTTGACCTTTTGTTACATTACAGCCTTATTGTAAAATTGATTAAATAGTTTTTTCCCCTCATCAATCTACTCACAATACCCCATAATGACAAAGCAACAACAGGTTTTTATCAATTGTTGCAAAAACAACATCTGAACGATCACATTTACAATATGTCTTTCTACTCTGCGAGTGTCTAAACCAGGGCTCTTCAATTCACCTTGATCATAGGACTGTTTCAGTCTAGTTAAGCTGTTTGCAGCCTTTGAGGTGGCAAGTTCTTCATACTGAGATTTAAGACCAAATAATTCCTTGTTTACTTCGACTGAGTTATCCAAAAAAGCTTCCCTCTCCAATTCTCTAATTTTGCTGTCCATTGCTCTCATTTTCAGATGTATTTGATTTTAAACTGGTAAAACGTATAATTTGAACGATCACATTTACAAAATGACTTTCTACTCTGCGAGTGGGAAGTGTCTAAACCAGAGGAGTGATCTAGATGAGGATCAAGAGTGCAATTAAAGTCCCCTGCCATTAGGACTTTACCAGGAATGGAGGCTATCAATAGAAATACATTCTCAAAAGAATTTGGGATTATCATCATTAGGACCATAAACATTATCCAGATTAATATGCTCATTCAAAAGAGTTCCCTGTATCTAAATGTATCTACCAGCTGTATCAGTTATAATAGTATCCACTTGAAACGGAACAGATTAGTGAATTAAAACCATAACACCATGAGAATGAGAGGAGAAACAGGATGCTACTACTTGCCCTTGCCATCTCCTGCATACTTTAAGTAGCTCATCCTTCAACAAGTGAGTTTCTTGTAGGAACACAATAGATGAATGAAGTTGTTTAAGCCTAGTAATAACCTGTTTTAAGCTTGGATAGTTTACAAACTCCACAGACATTCCACAAAGTACATTTAAGTTTTGCATTTGAAGTAATTTAACCAAAGATGTGAACATGGAATAAGCTATAGCATAAAGACATATCTAAAATATGTTTAGTAACCACAAGGACCACATTAATATTTTGTAGTGAGGAAAATATGTAAAGTTCTGTTGGAAGAAACAAACATAGATATTTCCTAACAGTAAAACACTGAACTCCATTCCACTGTCTCCCTAACCGAGACACCCAACGCTTCCTCTCCCACCTCCCCCTGATCGTAGAGTGTAGCTTGGTGGACGACTGATCCATTAAAGGGAGCAGTCTAACCTAAGCGACGCCAAACAAAACAAAGTGTCTCCTGCCTTCTCTCGGCCATTACTTTTCACGAACAAAACAAAAGGTCTATCTAGCAAGATGATATGTGAAATATCACGTAGTATTTGTTTGAAAAGTAGCAAAGAATAGCTCCACCTAAAACAGTAACGCTAGTTAGTGAAGCCTGAGACTAACGTTAACGTTACAGTATGGACCGTCCAAAATAGTGGTAGATGATCCACAACACAGGGTCTGTTGCTAGTAGCTACCAAGTAACAATATGGCCCATACGTATAGCGTTTACGTAGTATACCATGATACGTTTATAAACCAGAAAAAGTATCAAAGATCAGAAATGAACAGCCTACGTAAGAAAAATAGATATCATTGAATATGAGCTACGTTACCCAAAGGCCCTTTGCATATGATGTTAGGCTTGCACCTGAGTGTCAATCATTTTAGTCCAAGGACATGATCGAAAGGCCTCCATCATTCTTAAATGGAGAAGCCGGTGGTCACTCTGACAGAGCTCCAGAGTTCTGTGGCGATAGGAGAACCTTCCAGAAGGACAACCATCTCTGCAGAACTCCACCAATCAGGCCTTTATGGTAGAGTGGCTAGACGGAAGCCACTCCTCATGAAAAGGCACATGACTGCCCGCTGGGAGTTTGCCAAAAGACACCTAAAGGACTCTCAGACCATGAGAAACAAGATTCTCTGGTCTGATGAAACCAAAATTGAACTCTTTGGCCTGAATGCCAAGCGTCACGTCTGGAGGAATCCAGGCACCATCCCAACGGTGAAGCATGGTGGTGGCAGCATCATGCTGTGGGGATGTTTTTCAGTGGCAGGGACTGGGAGACCAGTCAGGATCGAGGGAAAGATGAACGGAGCAAAGTACAGAGAGAACTGAAAATAGCTGTGCGGCGACACTACCCATCTTACCTGACAAGCTTGAGAGGATCTCCAGAGAAACTCCCCAAATACAGGTATGCCAAGCTTGTAGCGTTATACCCAAGAAGACTTGAGGCTGTAATCACTGCCAAAGGAGCTTCAACAAAGTACTGAGTAAAGTCTGAATACATTTTTTTATTATTTTTATTATTATTTTTGCAAAAATGGTGTCATAAAACGTAGCGGTCAATCAGGGAAATGGTTCCAATCATTTTTCCTTTTTATTCATTTTAGAAACACTTAGAATAATGGCTGTGTTTCGTGTAGGCTTACCCTGGCGTGACTTTTAGCAATATTCGGCTCTATTTCCTCTCAGATTATAAAACTCTAATTATCATCAAAGTAGACATCATGCAAAACAACAACACTGCAATCTCCTGCACGTCATCTCTAGCTGACACCTTTGATAACAGGTATTGTGTCAATTTAAAACGAATTAACTGTGGTAGCAGGTGCAGTGATGACCGCTGAGAAGGAGCTGAGTGTAGAGGGAAGCAGTGTGGTGAGGGAGGTTATCGTCTAGTGTATAAAGAGGGATACGTCCTCCAGTAGCTCAGAGATGGAACCTGGTGAGGATGAATTACCTGCGGTGAGGAACTCTGAGTTCGGGCCTCATTCCAAGGATGATTCTGGCCCAGTGGGAGTGAGATTTGTAGAGAGAATGGATACATATGTGGTGTCAGGTTAGGTGGAGAAGAGGTTGGGGACTGTTGAGTTGGTGAAGGTAACTCTGAGTGGATATATTGTTTCTCCTCTGTCCAGAGGGAGCGGGCGCTGTGGATTACGTGATTAGAGACAGGAATTGTGACTTGAATTGCTCTCCGGAACAGGGTGGCATTGAAAGGAGTGATAACGGGGTTAGGTTTAAGTGTTGAGGATGAGCAGTTGAAATGGAAGATTCCAGGTGCCTGTGACGCCCTCCGTTTGGTGAGACGTAGATCTGGTGTAGAGCGTGGGGAAACAGAGAATACATTATCTGTCATGCTGGATTTTGATGCATAGTCTCTGCCAGATAAGATCAAGGTAGGAAGTGTCAGTTATCCCGTGAGCGATTTTGTTCCGTAAATATTAGTGTTTTAGGTGTGAAGTTTATGGGCCTGTTGCAGCAGTGTGTAGGCGTGAGATGCCTAGATGTGACAAGTGTGCAGGAGGGCATGAGATGAAGAAATGTGTGGTATCGGTGGAGAAGTTCTGTGTGTTAGTTGTGGGGGTGCTAATGGGCTGGAGATCTGAGGTGTCAGGTGAGAGAAAGGCAGATTGTGGTCCTCTATAGCTCAACTGTAGCTCAATTGGTAGAGCATGGCACTTGTAACGGGTAGTGAGTTCGATCCCCGGGACCACCCATACGTAAAAATGTATGCGCACATGACTGTAAGTTGCTTTGGATAAAAGCGTCTGCTAAATGGCATATTATTATTATTATTATTATTATTATTAGATTGAGGTTGCCAGGGTTACAGTAGTACAGAAAGTGTTGTAGCAGAAGCAGTGAAGAGAGTGGTAGAGGAAGATGGGTACAGGGTGAGGGATCTTGAGAGGATTCCTGTGAGTAGGCAGAGACCAAGAGAGAGTGATGGGAAGAATATGTGCTTCAGTAAGTTGGGCTTTTTAGCATTTATAGCAATGGTTGTCAATTGTACTGCAGAAATGGATCAAAAGTCCCAGAAAATAGAGGCTGTGGTGGCAGCGGCAGAGAAGTACTTGGGATTGCGAGGATTTACTGCAGAACAGCTGCAGGGGGTGTTAAGTGGTAGTGGTCTGGCGTAGGACTAGATAGGGTTAAATAGTGGAATGGGGTGGTGGGTTTTTGTCGTGGAAAATCGCCACGAAGGGACTCAAAGTCAAATGAGTCCCTTGTTGGAGAGGTTCCAACAAACGTAAAAGCACCATAGTACACGTCGGTCGGGAGCTCTGCCAGGGCAGTCCCGTTAGTTGTCCTATATACTGCTTACACAGACAAGTTATATTTGCATGATTTTAGCTTTATTAATAATTAATTAATCGTTAACATTTGGTTCCTGCATGTGACCGACCAATACCTCACAAGGCTTCTTCTCTCCAAGCTGAGACCTTGAAACTGAGATATCCATTTTGGATCCCAGAACAATGTTCTGGGCGTACTGCCAATTGGTCTGAGGAGGTCAGTCATCTGCACGAACCAAGAACATTTACCCTCACATTTTTTAGAGCAGGCTAATACTGCAATTTTGTATTAAGTGATCAAGTGATCTGGATACACTTATTTTGAAGGTGGATTTTTTAGTATTTATAGCCACAGTTATTAATTTTACTGCACAATAAGTCCAAGAAGCTGGACATCATTATATCTGTAGCTGATAAGTTTTTGGGCCTCCAAGACTTCACGGCAGAATCCCTGCAAGGTCTACTGTAGCCAGAAAATTTTCCACCCTCACAGGATCCTTCTGAGCCTGTGTAGGGACCTGATTAGAACAGAAAAGCAGGCTGATTTAGTTCAATTTTAATATAGTTATTGATAGTTTGTATGATTTTTTTGAAATACTGTATACACTGAACAAACATATAAACGCAACATGTAAAGTGTTGGTCCCATGTTTCATGAGGTGAAATAAAAGATCCCAGAAATGTTCCAGACACAAACTTATTTCTAAAATGTTGTGCACACATTTGTTTACATCCCAGTTGATATACCCACAGGTGTGGTATATCAAGAAGCTGATTAAATAGCATGATCATCATTACACAGGTGCACCTTGTGCTGGGGACAAGAGTAGCTGAATAGGTTCTTGGCAGCATCTAATGGGGATCCCTAACAAATACAAAAATGCCACTCTAAAATGTGCAGTTTTTCACACAACACAATGCCACAGATGTCTCAAGTTTTGAGGGAGCATGCAATTGGCATGCTGACTGCAGGAATGTCCACCAGAGCTGTTGCCAGAGAATGTTAGGTTAATTTCTCTACCATTAGCTGCCTCCAATGTTGTTTTAGAGACTTTTGCCCAACCAGCCTCACAACTGCTGACCACCGTGTAATGGTGTTGTGTGGGCGTGCGGTTTGCTGATGTCAGTGTTGTGAACAGGGTACCCCATGGGGGTATCGGGGTTATGGTACAGTGGGGGAAAAAAGTATTTAGTCAGCCACCAATTGTGCAAGTTCTCCCACTTAAAAAGATGAGAGGCCTGTAATTTTCATCATAGGTACACGTCAACTATGACAGACAAAATTCGATTTTTTTCTCTCCAGAAAATCATATTGTAGGATTTTTAATGAATTTATTTGCAAATTATGGTGGAAAATAAGTATTTGGTCAATAACAAAAGTTTCTCAATACTTTGTTATATACCCTTTGTTGGCAATGACACAGGTCAAACGTTTTCTGTAAGTCTTCACAAGGTTTTCACACACTGTTGCTGGTATTTTGGCCCATTCCTCCATGCAGATCTCCTCTAGAGCAGTGATGTTTTGGGGCTGTCGCTGGGCAACACGGACTTTCAACTCCCTCCAAAGATTTTCTATGGGGTTGAGATCTGGAGACTGGCTAGGCCACTCCAGGACCTTGATATGTTTCTTACGAAGCCACTCCTTCGTTGCCCGGGCAGTGTGTTTGGGATCATTGTCATGCTGAAAGACCTAGCCACGTTTCATCTTCAATGCCCTTGCTGATGGAAGGAGGTTTTCACTCAAAATCTCACGATACATGGCCCCATTCATTCTTTCCTTTACACGGATCAGTCGTCCTGGTCCCTTTGCAGAAAAACAGCCCCAAAGCATGATGTTTCCACCCCCATGCTTCACAGTAGGTATGGTGTTCTTTGGATGCAACTCAGCATTCTTTGTCCTTCAAACACGACGAGTTTAGTTTTTACCAAAAAGTTATATTTTGGTTTCATCTGACCATATGACATTCTCCCAATCCTCTTCTGGATCATCCAAATGCACTCTAGCAAACTTCAGACGGGCCTGAACATGTACTGGCTTAAGCAGGGGGACACGTCTTGCACTGCAGGATTTGAGTCCCTGGCGGCGTAGTGTGTTACTGATGGTAGGCTTTGTTACTTTGGTCCCAGCTCTCTGCAGGTAATTCACTAGGTCCCCCCGTTTGGTTCTGGGATTTTTGCTTACCGTTCTTGTGATCATTTTGACCCCACGGGGTGAGATCCTGCGTGGAGCCCCAGATCGAGGGATATTATCAGTGGTCTTGTATGTCTTCCATTTCCTAATAATTGCTCCAACAGTTGATTGCTTCAAACCAAGCTGCTTACCTATTGCAGATTCAGTCTTCCCAGCCTGGTGCAGGTCTACAATTTTGTTTCTAGCGTCCTTTGACAGCTCTTTGGTCTTGGCCATAGTGGAGTTTGGAGTGTGACTGTTTGAGGTTGTGGACAGGTGTGTTTTATACTGATAACAAGTTCAAACAGGTGCCATTAATACAGGTAACGAGTGGAGGACAGAGGAGCCTCTTAAAGAAGAAGTTACAGGTCTGTGAGAGCCAGAAATCTTGCTTGTTTGTAGGTGACCAAATACTTATTTTCCACCATAATTTGCTAATAAATTCATAAAAAATCCTAAAATGTGATTTTCTGGGGAAAAAATCTCTATGTCTGTCGTAGTTGACGTGTACCTATGATGAAAATTACAGGCCTCTCTCATCTTTTTAAGTGGGAGAACTTGCACAATTGGTGGCTGACTAAATACTTTTTCCCCCTGCTGTATGGCATGGCGTAAGCTACAGACAACTAATACAATTGCATTTTATCGATGGCAGTTTGAATGCACAGAGATGCCATGACAAGATCCTGAGGCCCATTAAATACTTATTTCCCTAATTAAAATGCAAATCAATTTATAACATTTTTGACATGCGTTTTTCTGGATTTCTTTGTTGTTATTCTGTCTCTCACTGTTCAAATAAACCTACCATTAAAATTATATACTGATCATGTCTTTGTCAGTGGGCAAACGTACAAAATCAGCAGGGAATCAAATACTTTTTTACCTCATTGTACATGGTTTGACACCAGTATTGCCAGCATTTGTTTTATTCACTGGGCCATCTAGAGTGATCAGATAGTAGACTAAAGAAGTGAAGTAGACAAACTGCCAATGTTTTAAAGTTCTATTAAATGAGTCTGTGTAGTTACGAACCCTTGTGATAGTGAGTGGAGGATGATATGGCTTCTATATCTGCAAGGTTTGCTCTTTGGGGTTTTTGGCTGGGTTTCTATAAAGCACTTTGTGACAACTTCTGATGTAAAAAGGGCTTCATAAAATACATTTGATTGACATGTATATCACACCAACTGACTGGTTCTTCTAATGTTGTTCACACAGGAGACCATGTTGAGACATTCAATCCATCCAGAGAGCAACAGCAGGAAGATCACAGAGCTAAGAGGTCTCACCACTGCCCACATTGTGAGGCGAGTTTCTCAATTCTATCAAAGTTAAAAATACACCTACAAATACACACAGGAGAGAATCTGAATTCCTGTACTGACTGTGGGAAGAATTTCACAACATCAAAGGCTCTGACAGTTCATCAGAGAGTGCACATAGGAGAGAAGCCTTACTCCTGCTCTGACTGTGGGGCAAGTTTCTCTCAACTGGGCCACTTAAAAACACATGAACGTATACATACAGGAGAGAAGCCTTACTCCTGCTCTGACTGTGGGGCAAGTTTCTCTCAACTGTGCCACTTAAAAACACATGAACGTATACATACAGGAGAGAAGCCTTACTCCTGCTCTGACTGTGGGGCAAGTTTCTCTCAACTGTGCCACTTAAAAACACATGAACGTATACACACAGGAGAGAAGCCTTACTCCTGCTCTGACTGTGGGAAGGGTTTCTCTCGACTGGGCCCCTTAAAAATACATGAACGTATACATACAGGAGAGAAGCCATACTCCTGATCTTACTGTGTAAAATGCTTCACAACATCAACTAATCTAAGACTTCATCAGAGAACACACAGGAGAGAAGCCTTACTCCTGCTCTGACTGTGAGATGAGATTCTACTTATCTGGCAATTTAAAAAGACACCAACGTATACATAAGAAGTGGTAGTGGATGGGATACACTCTATTGTAATCCTATTGTTTCTCACTGTGAGAGAACTGTGCAGAGGTACGGGAAAGGTGTAGAATTTTAGCATCTCTTAACTGATCAGTGTGCACCTTGTCAGTTTTGCAGTGCTTAGATAGCTCCTACTGTAAAGATAATGAGAGGGCTAGGATATTGAGGAAACCACGAGTACATGCATCCATACCATGTGTCAGCATTGCAGGATGGTGGTGGTGGTGTGGGGTGTGTTTTCATGGCAGACATTGGGCCCCTTGATAAAAGTGGAGCAACGTTTGAATGCCACAGGATATCTAAAAATCATTGTCAATCAGGTGCATCCCTTCATGGCAGAAGTTATCCATCTGCAAATATATTTTTTCTGCTGGATTATGCCCCATGCCACAAGGCTTGTCCAGAAAAGGTTCCACGAACATGACAGTGAATTCAGGTTACTGCAGTGGCCTTCCAAGGCACCAGATCTCAAATCCAATTGTGCATCTGTTGTAGGAGATGGAACGAGCTATTCTGAGTAGAAATCCACTGCCAGAGAACTTGACACAACTGTTGGAAGCATTGCAGTCAACATGGGCCAGCATCCCAGTGGAACGCTTTCGACACCTTGTAGAGTCCATGCCCCGACAAATTGAGGCTGTTCTGATGACAAAGACTATCAGCTGTTCAGAAATGACAGGTCCAGAGAGGGGATGCGAGGAGGGGGCCGTGGCTATGTATGTGAATCACAGTATGCAGGCAAAGAGAAGAATAACTGACCTAGAGAAAGAAGAGTTTGAGTGTCTTCAGCTCCGTCCTAAACAACACCCCAGCTCAGTTTCATCTCTGGTAGTGGAGTGCTCTAACATCCACCATGGGCACATGACAAAACACTGCAGCAGAACACTGTGGATTATCTCATAATCACTGTCCATGTGATCAGGATGTCCTCTCCCCAAATGGGTCTCATCCTGTATGGAGACTTTAATCACCTGCCCATCAAGATGCTGACAAACTCCCATCCAGACATGAAACAAGTGGTCAAAGACAAGACCACAGAGGGGACTCCATCTTAGATCTGATCAACACAACCCACTGTACTTGCTCCTCTCGGATCCAGTGATCACAAATGTCTGCTGTTCTCTCCAAACACAACATCAGGAGGGAGAAGAGAGGTGCAGCTGAAAAAAGGACATCTGGTAACCCAGAACAGAAAGGAGACCTTTGCACGATGTATGGCCAGTACTGACTGTTCTGGCATATATGAGGTGGAGAGTATTGATGCAAAGGTGGAGACGTTCAACTCCTGCATTCAAACTGCACTTGATTTATGCATGCCAATAAGAAATGAGAAAACAACAACACTGGACAAGAACTGGATGACTGAAAGAATAAAGGCTGCCATCAGGAAAATACAGAATATTTTCAACAGATGGGGAGAAACAATGACATGGAGAAAATACAGAAACACAGTGCAAATGCTTATCAAGGAAGCAAAGACAAGCTACTACAAAACTGAAATCTAGGACCTAAAGAAGAAAAACCCTAAGGAATGGTGGGACTTCATTAACAATGGACTGGGACCAAAGAAAACATCAGGAGGGAGAATACAGGTCGAGGGAATTGAAGACGACGA
Organism: Coregonus clupeaformis; assembly: GCF_020615455.1. Lineage (NCBI taxonomy): Eukaryota > Metazoa > Chordata > Actinopteri > Salmoniformes > Salmonidae > Coregonus > Coregonus clupeaformis. Next base: position 38,969 of record NW_025534825.1, read on the forward strand.
CGTGGCTTTTGTTTTGAATGGCTTCTTTGCTGAGGCATGGACAAGCACCACACCTCTTGCCATCTTCCCCCTGCCCATGTCTACAAGACAGGTTGAGCTGTGCAGCATTGGCCAGTTAAAACAATCTCTGACCAGACTCAGCCCACATAAAGCATGTGGGCCTGATGGCATTCCAGCCTGGCTACTAAAAGAGCATGCAGAAGATCTAGCCCCTGTCATCAAACACATTGTTAACACCTCCTACTGGCAGTGGACAGTTTTATCTAAGTGCACAAATCAGTATGACTACCTCCCAAAGTCCAGCACTACTACCGCCCTTGTGAAAGCCACACATTCCTGCTGACAGCTACAGACTCCATAAAACCAACAATGGTGAGTGTGTTAGTTGCTGATGTGTCCAAAGCCTTTGATCGAGTATATCACGCAAAGTTCCTGCAACATCTGTCTGACATTGAACTGTGTTCAAGGTTACTAGCCTGGCTCCACAGCTACACCCCCGAAAATGGGCAGAGGGTGATGGCAACTAGCACATTTAGCCCTTGGTCAGAGGACCATCCACAACCTGCACCACTAATCCTAGGAGGACAGGAAGTACCAGTGGTAACAACAACCAAGTATCTTGGTTTTCATCTAGACTCTAACCTCAGTGGTGACACGTGGAGCAGCCAGTGAGAAAGGCCTCAAAACGCCTTTTTGACTGTTCTTGCCAGTAATGTCCTACTGAAGATCTGGTCACAGTCTATACTACACTGGCCAGGCCTTGCCTGGAATACGGTGGAGTGCTGTTAGTTGGATGCAGTAAAAAGCAGCAGGCCCAACTAGACAGGGTGCAGAGGAGGGCCTTGAGGTTCATCTCCAGAGGTGGAGCAGTCCAACCACAGCTCCCATCACTGCAGAGCAGGCGAGAACAGGCTGCAGTGCACCTGGTGAAGGACATGCACACTCTTGACCATCCACTGAATGACCTGCTCCCTCCAAAAAGAGGTAACTGCACCACCAGGCTCCTGAGAAACAGCCACAAACTGTCCTGTATAACTGCCCGTACAAACCGCCTGCGAAACGCCACTCTACCCACTGCTTTTTTTAAATCACATTTTAATATTTCAATTTCCATCATGAAAAATGTCCTGTAATGTTTCAAGTGTTCTGTATTCTACTTATGTCACGTATTGTGTTGTGTATTTAACAGGTAGCCTAGCGGTTAAGAGTGTTGGGCCAGTAACTGAAAGGTCGCTGGTTTGAATCCCGAGCCAACTAGGTCAAAAAGCTGTCATTGTGGCCTTGAGCAAGGCAATTAACCCCAATTGGTCCTATAAGTCACTCTGGATAAGAGCATCTGCTAAATTACAAATATGTAATGAAAAATCATGTTTGTACATGAATTTGTGCTGGGCAACCTCTTCTTCTCGTGTATAAATATAACTGTTTAAAGTGACATAGTTAGTGTCTATACAGTGCATTCTGAAAGTATTCAGACCCCTTGACTTTTTCAACAATAAAATACGTTACAGCCTTATTGTAATATTGATTTTATTTTTATTTTGTATCCCTCAATCTACACACAATACCCCATAATGACACATCGAAAACAGGTTTAGACATTTTTGCAAATGTATTAGGAATGAAAAACTGATACCTTATTTACATAAGTATTCCAGACCCTTTGCTATGAATCTCGAAATTTTTCTCAGGTGCATCCTGTTTCTATTGATCTTCCTTGAGATGTTTCTACAACTTGATTGGAGTCCACCTGAGATAAATTCAATTGATTGGACATGGTTTGAAAAGGCACACACCTGTCTATATAACATCCCACAGTTGACATTGCATGTCAGAGCAAAAACCAAGCCATGAGGTCGAAGGAATTGTCCGTAGAGTTCCGAGACAGGATTGTGTTGAGGCACAGATCTGGGGAAGGGTACCAAAAAATGTCTGCAGCATTGAAGGTCCCCAAGAACACATTGGCATCCTCTATTCTAAGATGGAAGAAGTTTGGAACCACCAAGACTCTTCCTAGAGCTGTCGCCCGGCCAAACTGAGCAATCGGGGAAGAAGGGCCTTGGTCAGGGAGGTGACCAAGAACCCAATGATCACTTTGACAGAGCTCCAGAGTTCAGCCCGCTTGGAGTTTTCCAAGAGGCACTTAGAGGACTCTGACCATGAGAAACAAGATTCTCTGTTCTGATGTTACCAAGATTGAACTCTTTGGCCTGAATGTCAAGCGTCACGTCTGGAGGAAACCAGGCACCTTGCCTACGGTGAAGCATGGTCATGGCAGTATCATGCTGTGCAGATGTTTTTCAGAGGCAGGGAGACTAGTCAGGATCGAGGGAATAATGAACGGAGCAAAGTACAGAGAGATCCTTGATGAAAACCTGCTCCAGAGCGCTCAGGACTTCAGACTGGCACGATGGTTCACCTGGCCCAGCCAGAGCCCAGACTTGAACCCGATTTTAACATCTCTGGAGAGACCAGAAAAGAGCTGTGCAGCAACGCTCCCCATCAGAGCTTGAGAGGATCTGCAGAGAAGAATTGAAGAAACTCCCCAAATACAGGTGTGCCAAGCTTGTAGCGTCATACCCAAGACGACTCAATGCTATAATCACTGCCAAAGGTGCTTCAAAAAAGTACTGAGTAAAGGGTCTGAATACTTATGTAATTTTGATATTTCCGTATTTTTATTAATAAATTAGGAAAAACATCTAAAAACCTGTTTTTTGCTTTGACATTATGGGGTATTGTGTGTAGATTGACGAGGGGAAAAAACTGTTAAATCAATTTTAGAAAATGGCTGTAACGTAATAAAATGTGGAAAAAGTCAAGGGGTCTGAATACTTTCAGATTGCACTGTATATAGCCAAGCTACCATTGACTAGGTATTGGCACCCCATGTATATAGCCAAGCTACCATTGACTAGGTATTGGCACCCCATGTATATAGCCAAGCTACCATTGACTAGGTATTGGCACCCCATGTATATAGCCAAGCTACCATTGACTAGGTATTGGCACCCCATGTATATAGCCAAGCTACCATTGACTAGGTATTGGCACCCCATGTATATAGCCAAGCTACCATTGACTAGGTATTGGCACCCCATGTATATAGCCAAGCTATCATTTACATTACATTACATTTTAGTCATTTAGCAGACGCTCTTATCCAGAGCGACTTACAGGAGCAATTAGGGTTAAGTGCCTTGCTTAAGGGCACATCGACAGATTTTTCACCTACTCGGCTCGGGGATTAGAACCAGCGACCTTTCGGTTACTGGCACAACGCTCTTACCCACTAAGCTACCTGCCGCCCATGTATATAGCCAAGCTACCATTGACAAGGTATTGGCACCCCATGTATAATATATATATATATAATAATATAATATGCCATTTAGCAGACGCTTTTATCCAAAGCGACTTACAGTCATGCGTGCATAATTTTTTTTGTGTATGGGTGGTCCCGGGGATTGAACCCACTACCTTGGCGCTACAAGCGCCGTGCTCTACCAGCTGAGCTACAAAGGACCAAGCTACCATTGACTAGGTATTGGCACCCCATGTATATATCCAAGCTACCATTGACTAGGTATTGGCACCCCATGTATATAGCCAAGCTACCATTGACTAGGTATTGGCACCCCATGTATATAGCCAAGCTACCATTGACTAGGTATTGGCACCCCATGTATATAGCCAAGCTACCATTGACTAGGTATTGGCACCCCATGTATATAGCCAAGCTACCATTGACTAGGTATTGGCACCCCATGTCTATAGCCAAGCTATCATTGACTAGGTATTGGCACCCCATGTATATAGCCCAGCTACCATTGACTAGGTATTGGCACCCCATGTATATAGCCAAGCTATCATTGACTAGGTATTGGCACCCCATGTATATAGCCCAGCTACCATTGACTAGGTATTGGCACCCCATGTATATAGCCAAGCTATCATTGACTAGGTATTGGCACCCCATGTATATAGCCAAGCTACCATTGCTCATCGTGTATTAATTCCTCTTGCTACAATATTTGTTCCTACTATTATAATTGTTGTATTGTGTTCTCCATTGTTGGTCAACATTTCACTGTTAGTCTACACCTGTTGTTTACCAAGCATGTGACAATTAAAATGAAATGACTACGTGTTTAGTAAATTGTCTTCTAAACTAAAATATAACCTTGGACATGTAAAGTGTTGGTCCCATGTTTCATGAGCTGAAATAAAAGATCCCAGAAATTTTCCATACGCATAAAAAGCTTAATAATCTCAAATTTTGTGCACACATTTTTTTCCATCCCTGTTAGTATTTCCCCTTTGCCAAGATAATCCATCCACCTGACAGGTGTGGCATATCAAGAAGCTGATTAAACAGCATGATCATTACACAGGTGCACCTTGTACAATAAAAGGCCACTCTGAAATGAGAAGTTTTGTCACACAACACAATGCCACAGATGTCTACATTTTGAGGGAGTGCGCAATTGGCATGCTGACTGCAGGAATGTTCACCAGAGCTGTTGCCAGAGAATTGAATGTAAATTTCTCTACCGAGAATTTGGCAGAACGTCTAACTGGCTTCACAGTCACAGACCACGTGTAACCGTGCAAGCCCAGGACCTCCACATCTGACATCTTAACCTGCAGGATCATCTGAGATCAGCCACCCGGACAGCTGATGAAACTGAGGAGTATTTATATCTGTAATAAAGCCCTTTAGTGGGGGAAATCATTCTTATTGGCTGATGGGTGGGCCTGGCTCCCAAATGGTTGGGCCTATGCCTTCCCGGGCCCACCCATGGCTGCGCCCCTGCCCAGTCATGTGAAATCCATAGATTAGGGCCTAATGAATGTATTTCAATTGACTGATTTCCTTATATGAACTGTACCCCAGTAAAATTGTTGAATGTTGTGTTTATATTTTTGTTCAGTTAGTTAAAATCTTGCAAAAAAAACTGATGATGAATATGTTTGGAAAACTGCCATTGACTAGATCTGCCAATGAAAAATAACGTTTGTACATGAATATGTACTCGTCAACCTCTCCTTCTCTTTTGTATTCAGTTCTTCCATATAAGGAAGAACCTGCATTACTAGCTGTTTGGGGTTTTAGGCTGGGTTTCTGTACAGCACTTCGAGATATTAGCTGATGTAAGAAGGGCTATATAAAATAAAATTGATTGAAAAATTGATTGATAAGATCTGACAGTATGAATGGTTCTTATGGTTGTATTCAGTTCTTCCATATTAGATCTGACTGTATGAATGGTTCTTATGGTTGTATTCAGTTCTTCCATATTATATCTGACAGTATGAATGGTTATTATGGTTGTATTCAGTTCTTCCATATTAGATCTGACAGTATTAATGGTTCTTATGGGCTGAGTGCCTGGAGTGACTACAGTCATACCAAGTTTTCTTTGACCCTGTGATCTCACCAGGACAGAACCACATGTCTCTATCACACTCCAGCCCAGAAGGTGGCAGTGATGCACTTTTAACGTTGGTCTGAACACCACCAATAAACACCATAGAAGAAGAATGCATGCTTAGCAACAACCAAGGGGCCATGCAGCTTTCCACTGTTCCAAAGACTGTCTATTATATGGAACAGATTGGCATGTGACCACTAACAATGTAGACACGTCCTCAAAGATTGGACATTAATCTGTGTTGGTCAAACTCTTCTCTTCTCTATCATTAAATACAACAAAACTATGTTTTAAGTGAAATATTTAGTGTTTGAAGCTGGAAAAAAGACTTGAAATGAGCATCACAAAGATACATTTGACCTATGCACTAACAAGCTTTTTCAATATACGCAGCTTTGTCACCAGCTGCAGTACTGTAGCTTTATTAATCTACTGTACTTCAACATGTACTCACATTGGATGGGTTGATTAGGGTTCATACCAGGTCTTAAACCGCTAGCTAGCTACTTACAAGCCACAACATTTACATTTTAGTCATTTAGCAGACGATCTTATCCAGAGCGACTTACAGTTAGTGAGTGCATACATTTTCATACTGGCCCCCCGTGGGAAACGAGCCCACAACCCTGGCGTTGCAAGCGCCATGTTCTACCAACTGAGCTACAGGGGACTTACAACACACATACATTTGCTGTAGAACTGTTTCATGGGGTGTGAAAATATATGTAATCAAAACTACTGGATATCTTTAGAAGGAAAGTTGTTCTACAATTTTCTTACACTTTGAAAATGTGGGATAGTTTTTGTAGGTCGGAGGATAAAAACAATATTGAATCTCTATTAAGATTTAAGCTAGCAAAATGTAAAGGGGTGTGTAGACGTTCACTGTGACTGTATACGTACCATTGACTTGCAATGGATTTGTGCCACAAATGCTAAAAAGTAAGATAAACAATATATGCCCAGGACTATATTGAGGGACAGACTGTTGAAATGCCCAGTTGATTATGTAAACAGTCTTGTAGAACTCTGGCATTGATGGTCCATCTGAAGGTGAGTCATTGATATAAATGCTCAGAGTAAAAGAGCTGTGAACTCACCTGTGATGGCCCACGTCTACCACAACCTTTCCTATTGTGTTTGTAAGCACCACAGCATTTTAGGCAGCCATTGTTCAAAATGTGTTCACACATACAGTACAATGGGAGGGCGTGTGGAAGGAACAGGGGAGAACCAGGAGTTTGATCTCTGACTTCTATTTAGGACTGGGATCCCGCTGTGGGCCGGCCTTTTCAGAATATCTCTCGATTCTCTTTTAAACATGCTAGAAACCTAAAGGACAGCCTAGTAAGAGCAGATGAATATGTTCCCCCTCAGCATTTCCTATCCACCCTCCCCTCAAATCATTGTGAGAACTGTAATGTGATGACCAAGGGGGATTTCTTTCTTCACCCTCATACTGGAAATAAAATGTATGTCCTGGGTAGAATTTCCTGTAAAACAAAATGTGTGGTATATTTCCTGATGTGCCCATGTGGCTATTATTATGTTGGAAAGTCTAAGAGAAAGTTGAAAGCTGAAAGAGCAACATCAGAACTGGTGACTAGAAATCCCCTGTAGCCAGAAGTTTTAATGTGGTCGGTTATGTTGTGTGCCAACTTGAGGTTCAAGGGCGTAGAAGTTGTACAGCCACTTAAGAGAGGAGGTGATAGAGAATAATTGTTGTTACAGAGAGAGACATATTATATCCATGACTTACAAACAGAGAGAGACATATTATATCCATGACTTACAAACAGAGAGAGACATATTATATCCATGACTTACAAACAGAGAGAGGCATATTATATCCATGACTTACAAACTGAGAGAGGCATATTATATCCATGACTTACAAACAGAGAGAGACATATTATATCCATGACTTACAAACAGAGAGACATTATATCCATGACTTACAAACAGAGAGAGGCATATTATATCCATGACTTACAAACAGAGACCAACTGGCAGGTGTCTTCACTGACATTTTCAACCTCTCCCTGACCGAGTCTGTAATACCTACATGTTTCAAGCAGACCACCATTGTCCCTGTGTCCAAGAAAGCGAAGATAACCTGCCTAAATGGCTTCCGTCCCGTAGCACTCACGTCGGTAGCCATGAAGCGCTTCGAAAGACTGATCATGGCTCACATCAACACCATCATCCCGGAAACCCTAGACCCACTCCAAATCCCAGTGCTTGATTATGGTGATGTAATCTATAGTCATACGGCTGCCTCGGTTTTAAAACCTTTAGCACTGTGTTTTATCACTGGGATTTTAAACATTTTAAATGAGCCAATTTCTCTTCTATATTATTTATCTAGTCAAAACATGTCACTACACCTCTACACATCACCATTGGGACAATCCAATTTGCTAGTCCCCAGTATTTTCTATAATGCATATTAATAGATGTTTTCAGTATAAAGGACTTAGACAGGTTTTCTTCTTTGGTAACAATTAAATAAAACAACAAATATATTATTTGTCTTAAAATGACCCATTTACTATTGGGGAGCGGAACCAGAGAGGAAGCTTGTGTTACCTTTCTCACACCACTACAGTATTCATTTCAACAGACCCCATTGTTAGAGTTCAATATATGCCCAGGACTATATTGAGGTTCAGGCTGTTGTAATGTCCAGTGTATTATGTAAATAGTATTGTAGAACTCTGGTATTGATGGTCCATCTGAGGGTGAGTCATTGATATGAATGCTCAGAGTAAAAGAGCTGTGAACTCACCTGTGATGGCCCACGTCTACCACAACCTTTCCTGTTGTGTTTGTAAGCACCACAGCATTTTAGGCAGCCATTGTTCAAAATGTGTTCACACATACAGTACAATGGGAGGGCGTGTGGAAGGAACAGGGGAGTACCAGGAGTTTGATCTCTGACTTCTATTTAGGACTGGGATCCCGCTGTGGGCCGGGCTTTTCAGTTATCTCTCGATTCTCTTTTAAACATGCTAGAAACATAAAGGACAGCCTAGTAAGAGCAGATTAATATGTTCCCCCTCAGCATTTCCTATCCACCCTCCCCTCAAATCATTGTGAGAACTGTAATGTGATGACCAAGGGGGATTTCTTTCTTCACCCTCATACTGGAAATAAAATGTATGTCCTGGGTAGAATTTCCTGTAAAACAAAATGTGTGGTATATTTCCTGATGTGCCCATGTGGCTATTATTATGTTGGAAAGTCTAAGAGAAATTTGAAAGTTGAAAGAGCAACTCCCCTGCAGTGTTGCCAACTAATTTTCAGGGGAAGTTGTTAGAGGCAGGTCAATTTGTTGCTAAAAGTTGCTAAATGACATTGTGATGTCATTGCGTGATGACATCATTACATTTACATTTTAGTCATTTAGCAGACGCTCTTATCCAGACCGACTTACAGTTAGTGAGTGCATACATTTTTCGTTATAACATAAAATTGCGTCATTACGTAGAATACACAATAACGTTATTCAAATTGACTGGCCATCTTGCCTACAAATATGATTTGACATTTGTTAGTTTAGATTTGTTTGTTTATTATCACATATTTTTATTTGTAAAAGTAATTTGAAACGCAACACATTTATATTATCAGATATTTTTATTTTTAAACACAACACATTGAATTATTGAACAATTACACAGTACACATTATTGAACAATTACATTTTATTTATTTTCTTATTAACTAGTAAACTTATACATTCTGAACAATTATAGTTTCAAGCAGTGTATTGGTAGTTAGTTAACATGCTACCTGACTGATCAACAATTATAGGTACAAGCTAATAACAAGGTATACAGTGAGGGGAAAAAAGTATTTGATCCCCTGCTGGTTTTGTACGTTTGCCCACTGACAAAGACATGATCAGTCTATAATTTTAATGGTAGGTTTATTTGAACAGTGAGAGACAGAATAACAACAAAAAAATCCAGAAAAACGCATGTCGAAAATGTTATAAATTGATTTGCATTTTAATGAGGGAAATAAGTATTTGACCCCCTCTCAATCAGAAAGATTTCTGCCCCAAGGGGGGCACTTACCCTGCGACTTAAAAAAACGCCCCTTTTCTAAAAACAACATTTCATTAAATAACTAAAAAAGTGTAAACTGTAGCAATTTTTTTCCCTTTATAGTTTATTAGCCTAAGCATGACCTTCATCCACATAATCCCCCCCCCCCCCAAATGTTGCTTTTCTGTGTCAGCAATTAGACATTGTTCTTAGGGGGGGCGAGTTACCCCCTAGTACCCTACCGCCAGTCTCCTCTAGGTACATAGGATGGCTACTTCCCAACCAGAACCCTGGCCTGATGCGAACGTGAGTAGATTACGTTGAAAACAACGGTCGGCCATCTTGGAGACCGTCTCTACCTCTTATACCTCAGTGGTCAGGCGGGCAGCATTCTTCAGATAAAGAAAAAAGCGCTAAAACTGTGCTGTCAAGACAATAGCTGTTGTGTCCGTTTCAAATGTATTACTACAGTTATGTAATAGCACGTTTCAACTTTAGAAAGAACATTTCATAACATGCTAGGTTACAAATACGTCAAGGTATTATCAAGTTTGGTAAAGGTTTTAGCTATGTGTTATTTTTGTGTCAAACCGAGTGAGTGAAGAACGTGATAAAACCAAGTGAGTGAAGAACGTGATAAAAACTATTTTACAAGTCACATAGCTAACTAGAGACTTTGGGTTTGTCTGCGTGATTGAATGTACATAATTTCGTCAAGATAATTTAATAAATAATCAATTTATTTGAGATTTCTGAGTTCGTTTACATCAACATACTTCACTGCAGACAGTACGGATGCATTAGAGAGAGAAGTTGACGGTTGCACTACTATTTTGAAGCTGCCTGAATGTAATGTCCAGCAGTTTTCTACATGTGTTGTAATCTAGGGTTGGAACCGGTTCAGGGAACAGAACCGAAAAATAACGTCAAAATGAACCGGAAACTAAAGTGTTCTATACTTTTCAGGAGGCAGTAGGTGGTACTCCTCCAAGACTGCCAACACACGCTGAGGAAGAGTTAGATGGTGAGCTTGAGGCAGTAGGTGGTACTCCTCCAAGACTGCCAACACACACTGAGGAAGAGTCAGATGGTGAACTCCAGGCAGTAGGTGGTTGTCAAGTTGTGAATGGTTCACACTGCAGCTCTTTGCCCAAACTTGAGAAAGGCCTCTTTAAGGACTGAAGGACGCAAGGGACAACTCAATTTTCTTCTGCTTGGAAGGACAGGACCTAGGGGAGACTTAGGAAGCTTTGAGTTTGAAGACTACTCCTACAAACGGTTAAGAGTCTTTCAAGCGGAAATTAACTGGTTCTGGAGGAAGTGGAGTCAGTTGGCTGGACCTAACCTGTTTGTGAGGAGTAAGTGGCACACAAAGCAGCGAAACGTGGCCGTTGGAGACGTCGTCTGGCTTGCAGACCAGAACGCTTTGAGGAGTCAGTATAAGCTTGGTAGGGTCATCAATGGTAACGCTGGCATTGTGAGAGATGCAAATATTCGAACCTTCCCAAGTTATCCCATCTCAACTTTGAAGCATGTTCATGGAGACAAAACAAAGAAACATTCAATCAAAATCGCTGCTACAATTCTTCACAGGGACGTCAGGTTGTGTTATTACCTGTAGAAGAGCAGAAGTAAAGCCATCGAAGATAAAGCCGATGTGACCTCCTTGGGTTCAAGAACCAGGAGATCAAGTGGGAGGTGTTGCGTCAAAAGACAGGTATTCATATTCAAGGCATTCACATTTTTGACTTATTTCAAAGATAAAACACAAGCAGGGGGCGAAAAAGTGTATGCATTGTGGAACCCATCATTAGCTTGTGTTTCCCCGGGGAACATATATACTGGTGCACCTTTGTGATAGCAGAATCACGGAGGAGGAGGCCGTCCGTTACCGAAGGGCGATGAAGGTAAAGGCAGGAGAGGAGAAACGGCACCAACCGTGCCGACGACGGACACCCCAAGAGGGCACACGGTGTGGACGACGAGGCAGCAGGAGGCAGCGACAGGGCGTATCTGCAGACTAGGAGAGGAGGCCACCAGGTTACGGGGGCTATTGGTCCAGAGGGAGCAGGAGTTAATTGGTCAGAGGGAGGAGCTACAGGAGGCGATAAGGGAGAAGGAGAGTGTAGAGGCACGGCGAGAGGAGCTGGTTAGGCAACAGAAGGACCAAGCAAGTGGTGTGTGTCGCCAGTCCGGTCCGGCCCGTTCCTGATCCCCGCACTAAGCCTGTGGTACGTGTTCCCAGTACGGCCCGACCCATTCCTGCTTCCCGCACAAGGCCAGTGGTGTGTGTTCCCAGTACAGTCCGGCCTGTTCCTGCTCCCCGCACCAAGCCAGTGGTGTGGGTTCCCAGTCCGGCCCGGCCCGTTCCTGCTCCCCGCACTAAGCTAGTGGTGCGTGTTCCCAGTCCGGCCCGGCCCGTTCCTGCTCCCCGCACCATTTCTGGCTCTCACAGACCTGTAACTTCTACCTGTGTCATTGCCAACAAAGGGTAAATAACAAAGTATTGAGAAACTTTTGTTATTGACCAAATACTTATTTTCCACCATAATTTGCAAATAAATTCATTAAAAATCCTACAATGTGATTTTCTGGATTTTTTTTCCTCCTTTTGTCTGTCATAGTTGACGTGTACCTATGATGAAAATTACAGGCCTCTCTCATCTTTTTAAGTGGGAGAACTTGCACAATTGGTGGCTGACTAAATACTTTTTTCCCCCACTGTATATACCCTTTGTTGGCAATGACACAGGTCAAACGTTTTCTGTAAGTCTTCACAAGGTTTTCACACACTGTTGCTGGTATTTTGGCCCATTCCTCCATGCAGATCTCCTCTAGAGTAGTGATGTTTTGGGGCTGTCGCTGGGCAACACGGACTTTCAACTCCCTCCAAAGATTTTCTATGGGGTTGAGATCTGGAGACTGGCTAGGCCACTCCAGGACCTTGAAATGCTTCTTACGAAGCCACTCCTTCGTTGCCCGGGCGGTGTGTTTGGGATCATTGTCATGCTGAAAGACCCAGCCACGTTTCATCTTCAATGCCCTTGCTGATGGAAGGAGGTTTTCACACAAAATCTCACGATACATGGCCCCATTCATTCTTTCCTTTACACGGATCAGTCGTCCTGGTCCCTTTGCAGAAAAACAGCCCCAAAGTATGATGTTTCCACCCCCATGCTTCACAGTAGGTATGGTGTTCTTTGGATGCAACTCAGCATTCTTTGTCCTCCAAACACGACGAGTTGAGTTTTTACCAAAAAGTTATATTTTGGTTTCATCTGACCATATGACATTCTCCCAATCCTCTTCTGGATCATCCAAATGCACTCTAGCAAACTTCAGACGGGCCTGGACATGTACTGGCTTAAGCAGGGGGACACGTCTGGCACTGCAGGATTTGAGTCCCAGCTCTCTGCAGGTCATTCACTATGTCCCCCCGTGTGGTTCTGGTTCTGGGATTTTTGCTCACCGTTCTTGTGATCATTTTGACCCCACGGGGTGAGATCTTGCGTGGAGCCCCAGATCGAGGGAGATTATCAGTGGTCTTGTATATCTTCCATTTCCTAATAATTGCTCCCACAGTTGATTTCTTCAAACCAAGCTGCTTACCTATTGCAGATTCAGTCTTCCCAGCCTGGTGCAGGTCTAAAATTGTATTTCTGGTGTCCTTTGACAGCTCTATGGTCTTGGCCATAGTGGAGTTTGGAGTGTGACTGTTTGAGGTTGTGGACAGATGTCTTTTATACTGATAACAAGCTCAAACAGGTGCCATTAATACAGGTAATGAGTGGAAGACAGAGGAGCCTCTCAAAGAAGAAGTTACAGGTCTGTGAGAGCCAGAAATCTTGCTTGTTTGTAGGTGACCAAATACTTATTTTCCACCATAATTTGCAAATAAATTCATAAAAAATCCTACAATGTGATTTTCTGGACCTACCTGTACCTATGATGAAAATTATAGGCCTCTCTCATCTTTTTAAGTGGGAGAACTTGCACAATTGGTGGCTGACTAAATAATTTTTTCCCCCGCTGTAAGTGCCCCCCATCAGAATTGGCCATTTAAATAAATGTAGCCTATTTATTCATTACTACATTTAGCTAACATTATATAGTTAATCCAGAGATCCTTACCTTTGCCTCGATTCTTGGTGTCATCTGGTTTACTTAATATAAGGAATTTGAAATGATTTATACGTTTACTTTTACTTTTGATACATTGACATTACATTTTAGTCATTTAGCAGACACTCTCATCCAGAGCGACTTACAGTTAGTGAGTGCATACATTTTCATACTTTTTTCATACTAACTATAGTCAACCAATAGAGGCCAAGTCTTTGAGTACATGCATCCTCCAAAGATGGAGAGGGACAGTTCATGGCTTGATCCGAGGAAGGTGGTCAGGGAGATGGTTGATGAAGAGTCTAGTGATGACCTTGTAGGGGGCTATTATGGGAACCAGCATGAGTCTTATAGATACCGGCCTCCTCCTTCACTCTGTGCAGCACCACTTGATGCCTCAGCAGCTCTCGGGGCGCCAGAAAGCTCACCACACACCGTTCAGAGTATTAGCCAGTCGTCCTCACTACGAGCCCTCTGCCTCAGCACTGCATCTCCCATTCCTCTCACGCTTCAGGAGACTCCTCAATTGATGTTTTCAAAAGATCCAGAAAAATAATGAATTATGTACATATTTACAGGAGCTCTCTGCTTAGTCCGCTAGGGCGCCATGGCAACTACAGACCCAACACAGACAGCAAGTATATTTTAGCAGTTACATTTACTTTTGATACTTAAGTATATTTAAAACCAAATACTTATAGACTTTTACTCAAGTAGTATTTTACTGGGTGACTTTCAGTTTTACTTGAGATATTTTCTATTAAGGTATCTTTACTTTTACTCAAGTATGACAATTGGGTGCTTTTTCTACCACTGACAATGCCACAGATGTCTCAAGTTTTGAGGGAGCATGCAACTGGCATGCTGACTGCAGGAATGTCCACCAGAGCTGTTGCCAGATAATTTAATGGTAATTTCTCTACCATAAGCCGCCTCCAACTTTGTTTTAGTGAAATTGGCAGTATGCCCAACCACCCTCACAACTGCAGACCATGTGTATGGTGGTGTGTGGGCGTGTGGTTTGCTGATGTCAATGTCATGAACACAGTACCCCATGTTAGTGTCAGGGTTATGGTATGGGCAGGCATAAGCTACGGAGAAGGAACAAAATTGCATTTTATCAATGGAAAATGTAATGCACAGAGATACCATGACAAGATCCTGAGGCCCATTGTCCTGCCGACATCACGTCATGTTTCAGCATGATAATGCAGGGCCCAATGTCGCAAGGATCTGTACACAATTCCTGGAGGCTGAAAATGTCCCAGTTCTTCCATGTCCTGCATACTCACCAGACATGTCACCCATTGAGAATGTTTGGGAGGGCTGGATCGACGTGTACCACAGCTTGTTCCAGTAACCGTCAATATACAGCAACTTCACACAGCCACTGAAGAGGAATGGGACAACATTCCACAGGCCACAATCAACAGATTGATCAACTCTATCCAAAGTAGAAGTGTCCTGGAGGAGGAGGAGGCAGTGGCAGATACCCTGTTCTCATGTAATGGGGTAGGGCCCAGTGATGCCAACTTAGCTATTTTGTTGCTAGATTTAGAAACTTTTCAGACTACCCTGGCAACTTTTTTTTCAAACAGCACCTAGCAACAAATTTAGCTACTTTAAAAAACTTATTTGGAAATTTTAGCAACTTTTGAAAAGTGACTCAAACACTAAAATGCACAAATTTTACCTCTAAATGACACTAAAACGATTTTCTCTGTCACACACTCAGTCACAACACACATGGCTGGCTGCAAAAGTGCATTGTGAGCGACGTGAGCAGCAGGCGCTCAGCTCATGCACAGGCAGCAGCAGGCCAGCCAAGCAGCACAACAACCTGGAGAGAGCTGGAGAGAGATGCCTAGCGCACACATCATTATTTGAGTTAAGTTGCTTGTTCAATAAGATAGCATATAGACCTTGTTATTAGCTTGTACCTATAATTGTTGATCAGTCAGGTAGCATGTTAACTAACTACCAATACACTGCTTGAAACTATAATTGTTCAGAATGTGTAGGTTTACTAGTTAATAAGAAAATAAATCAAATATAATTGTTCAATAATGTGTAATTGTTCAATAATTCAATGTGTTGTGTTTATAAATAAAAATATCTGATCATATAAATGTTATGTGTTTATATTACTTTTACAAATACAAATATGTGATAATAAACAAACAAATCTAACAAATGTCAAATCATATTTGTCGCTGAGACGCCAGTCAATTTGATTCACGTTATTGTGTATTCTACGTAATGACGCGGTTTTATGTTATAACGAAAAAATTATGCACTCACTAACTGTAAGTCGGTCTGGATAAGAGCGTCTGCTAAATGACTAAAATGTAAATGTAATGTTGTCATCACGCAATGACATCACAACGTTATTGAGCAACTTTTAGCAACACATTGACCTGCCTCTAACAACTTCCCCTGAAAATTAGTTGGCAACACTGCAGGGGAGTTGCTATTTAAACTTTCAAATTTCTCTTAGACTTTCCAACATACTAATAGCCACATGGGCACATCAGGAAATATACCACACATTTAGTTTTACAGGAAATTCTACCAATGACATACATTTTATTTCCAGTATGAGGGTGAAGAAAGAAATTCCCCTTGGTCATCACATTACAGTTCTCACAATGATTTGAGGGGAGGGTGGATAGGAAATGCTGAGGGGGAACATATTAATCTGCTCTTACTAGGCTGTCCTTTAGGTTTCTAGCATGTTTAAAAGAGAATCAATAGATATTCTGAAAAGGCCGGCCCAAAGAGGGATCCCAGTCCTAAATAGAAGTCAGAGATCAAACTCCTGGTTCTCCCCTGTTCCTTCCACACGCCCTCCCATTGTACTGTATGTATGAACACATTTTGAACAATGGCTGCCTAAAATTCAGTGGTGCTTACAAACACAATAGGAAAGGTTGTGGTAGACGTGGGCCATCACAGGTGAGTTCACAGCTCTTTTACTCTGAGCATTCATATCAATGACTCATCCTCAGATGGACCATCAATGCCAGAGTTCTACAAGACTGTTTACATAATCAACTGGGCATTTCAACAGTCTGTCCCTCAATATAGTCCTGGGCATATATTGTTTATCTTACTATTGTTATAGCTGCTAACTTTTTAGCATTTGTGGCACAAATCCATTGCAAGTCAATGGTACGTATACAGTCACAGTGAAAGTCTACACACCCCTTTACATTTTGCTAGCTTAAATCTTAATAGAGATTAAATATAGTGTTTATCCTGCCGACCTACAAAAACTATTCCACATTTTCAGTGTAAGAAAATTGTATAACAACTTTCCTTCTAAAGATATCCAGTAGTTTTGATTACATATATTTTCACACCCCATGAAACAGTTCTACAGCAACTTTACATCTGTGTTGTGGCTTGTAAGTAGCTAATTAGAGGTTTATACGCTATGATATGAGAACATGAGAACCATTCATACTGTCTGATCTAATATGGAAGAACTGAATACAACCAGAAGAACCATTCATACTGTCTGATCTAATATGGAAGAACTGAATACAACCATAAGAGCCATTCATACTGTCAGATCTAATATGGAAGAACTGAATACAACCAGAAGAACCATTCATACTGTCTGATCTAATATGGAAGAACTGAATACAACCAGAAGAACCATTCATACTGTCAGATCTAATATGGAAGAACTGAATACAACCAGAAGAACCATTCATACTGTCAGATCTAATATGGAAGAACTGAATACAACCATAAGAACCATTCATACTGTCAGATCTAATATGGAAGAACTGAATACAACCAGAAGAACCATTCATACTGTCAGATCTAATATGGAAGAACTGAATACAACCAGAAGAACCATTCATACTGTCAGATCTAATATGGAAGAACTGAATACAACCATAAGAACCATTCATACTGTCAGATCTAATATGGAAGAACTGAATACAACCAGAAGAACCATTCATACTGTCTGATCTAATATGGAAGAACTGAATACAACCAGAAGAACCATTCATACTGTCTGATCTAATATGGAAGAACTGAATACAACCATAAGAACCATTCATACTGTCTGATCTAATATGGAAGAACTGAATACAACCAGAAGAACCATTCATACTGTCAGATCTAATATGGAAGAACTGAATACAACCATAAGAACCATTCATACTGTCTGATCTAATATGGAAGAACTGAATACAACCAGAAGAACCATTCATACTGTCTGATCTAATATGGAAGAACTGAATACAACCAGAAGAACCATTCATACTGTCTGATCTAATATGGAAGAACTGAATACAACCAGAAGAACCATTCATACTGTCTGATCTAATATGGAAGAACTGAATACAACCAGAAGAACCATTCATACTGTCTGATCTAATATGGAAGAACTGAATACAACCAGAAGAACCATTCATACTGTCTGATCTAATATGGAAGAACTGAATACAACCATAAGAACCATTCATACTGTCTGATCTAATATGGAAGAACTGAATACAACCAGAAGAACCATTCATACTGTCTGATCTAATATGGAAGAACTGAATACAACCATAAGAACCATTCATACTGTCTGATCTAATATGGAAGAACTGAATACAACCATAAGAACCATTCATACTGTCTGATCTAATATGGAAGAACTGAATACAACCAGAAGAACCATTCATACTGTCTGATCTAATATGGAAGAACTGAATACAACCATAAGAACCATTCATACTGTCACGAACAGAAGAGGACCCAAGAGCGCAAGTTCAAATTCAGAGTTCTTTATTCAAGGTTACAGGCGGGAAGAGGAGTCCCAGGGGTGTCAGGGGTCTTTCAGGGTCCTCCTGTGGGTACCTGTGCTCCGGGGGTCACCAAATGTCCGGGGGTGTCCAGTCCAAGTGCTTAGTGTGTGTGTTCCCCAGTGATGGAGCGGCGTATCGGGCTGAGGGTGGTGAAACGGCTGGGCACGCTCATCTGGTGGTCGGAGACCTGGGGGAACACACACACACAACAGCAATATGAATGGCAGGCAGAAGTACAGATCAGGGCTGGGCAAATATCGTGGTGAGAGACAGAAGGCAGAAACGAGTTACCGGAGGGGCTGAAGATCGGAGAGTAGTCGAGGTCCAGAAGGCAGGTTGGGATAGACGGGGCAGTAGAACAAGGAGGCAGTCAAGAAAGGATCGGTATCACAAACAGGAGTCAGAGCGCAGACAGGCAGGTTACTGGTCCGGGTTTGAAGACGATCTGACAGGGCTTGGCTGAAAACCAGGGCTTGATATACTGGGAGAGGTAGTGGGGAAATGCAGTTCAGCTGGCAGAGTAATTAGAACAGAGTGAGGCAAGGTGAGGATGGTGAGTGGGAAATGCAGTGCAGCTGGCCAGGTAACAAGAGCAGAGCAGGGCAGGTGGAGCTAGTTAGGCTGAGTAGAGAGAGGGAGGTGAGCAGAGTGGAAGATAATTGAATGCAATTAATGTTGCTACCAGGGAGAGAGAGTGCTCATGACAGGACCCCCCTCCAAGGGACGGCCCCAGAAGTCCCAAGAACAACATCATGCCGGGAGGGTGGAGGGGAGCAGGCGGCGGGTCAGAACTCCTCCGAGCGGTCCGAGTGAATCTCCTCATCCTCAGAAGGAGCTGGAGGGTCACGGTCGGGAGACAGGACAGGCACTGAGACAGGAGCAGGGCGGGCCGGACGGCTAGGAACCCCTCTTGGACGGCCCCTACGGATTGCAGGCTGATCAGGATGTAGTCGGTGGAAGTCAGTGATAAGGGTCCGGTCCACTATCCTCCTGGCCGGGATCCAGGTCCTCTCCTCTGGACCATATCCCTCCCAATCAACGAGGTACTGGAGACCCCTACCCCTTCGCCTAGAGCGGAGCAGCCGCCGGACGGTGAAGACAGGACCGCCATCTACGAGGCGCGGAGGAGGTGGCGCCGGAGCTGCAGGGACCAGGGGACTTTCATGGACCGGCTTGACCTTGGAGACGTGGAAGGTGGGGTGGACCCGCATGGAAGCGGGCAACTGAAGTCGGACCGCCGTTGGACTGATGACTTTCTGCACAGGAAAAGGACCAATGAAGCGAGGGGCCAGCTTTCGTGATACAACCCGCAGCGGCAGATCCCGGGCAGACAGCCAGACCTTCTGACCAACCCGGTAAGTAGGTGCTGGGGTCCTCCGTCGGTTGGCACCGACGGCGTAGCTGGTTCCAGACTTCAGGAGCACAGTGCGAGCCTGGGCCCAAGTGCGGCGGCAGCGGCGGGCATACGCAAGAGCAGACGGACAGGTGGCATCCGCCTCCTGGCTGGCAAACAGTGGAGGTTGATACCCGTAGACACACTGAAAGGGGGGAGAGCCCGGTGGAGGAACTGGTGAGTGAATTATGGGCATATTCCACCCAGAGCAGGTGTTGAGCCCAGGCCCGGGGATTTTGGGAAGCCACACACCTCAGTGCCTTCTCCAGCTCCTGGTTCATGCGTTCAGTCTGGCCGTTTGACTGCGGGTGGAATCCAGACGATAGGCTGGCGGTGGCCCCAAGGAGATGACAGAACTCCTTCCAAAAGGTTGCTGAGAATTGCGGGCCCCGGTCTGACACTATATCCTGGGGTAGGCCATGGATACGAAACACATGTTCCAGGACCACCTGGGAGGTCTCTTTAGCAGAGGGTAGTTTGGGAAGGGGCACGAAGTGGGTCATCTTACTAAAGCGGTCAACAATGGTAAGGATGACTGTGTGTCCGTCAGAGGGCGGAAGGCCCGTAACAAAGTCCAGTGAAACGTGGGACCAGGGCCTCTTGGGTATGAGTAGGGGTTGCAGCAACCCAGCAGGAGGCTGGTTGGGAGTCTTGTTTCGGTTACAAGTGGGACAAGCTCGGATGAATTCTCGGACATCCCGTCTCATCCCCCGCCACCAGAACCGCTGGCGGACCAGATGAAGGGTGCGAGTGATGCCGGGATGACAGGCCAGACGGGATTCGTGCCCCCACTGAATCACAGGTGACCTGAGATTTGCTGGAACAAACAGACGGTTGGGGGCGCTGGTGCTTGGACCTGGCTGGTCCCGAAGAGCCTCCATGACCTGCTTCTCGATCTCCCAGGTGAGGGCCGCTACGACCAAGTGGCTGGGAAGAATGGGAGCTGTCATGGCGGTGGTCTCGTCCTTCTGAAACATCCGGGAAAGAGCATCAGGTTTGATGTTGCGAGATCCCGGGCGGTAGGAGAGCGTGAAATTGAAGCGCGTAAAGAACAGAGACCACCGCTGTTGACGGGAGTTCAGCCTCCTGGCTGTTTGGATATACTCCAGGTTCTTGTGGTCTGTCCACACTACGAATGGTTCCTTTGACCCCTCTAACCAGTGCCGCCATTCTTCAAGGGCGAGCTTGACAGCCAACAGCTCGCGGTTCCCAATGTCGTAGTTGCATTCGGCAGGGGTTAGCCGACGGGAGTAGAAGGCACAGGGGTGCATCTTGCCATCCTCAGCTGCTCTTTGAGAAAGCACTGCACCCACTCCCACGTCCGAAGCATCTACCTCCACCACAAACTGCCTTGCTGCATCTGGCATCTGGAGGATGGGAGCAGAAGTGAAACATGTCTTGAGGATATTGAAGGCCTTATCAGCAGCTGATGTCCATTGGTACGGTTGTTTAGTGCTGGTTAGCGCCGTGAGGGGTGCAGCCACTGTGCTATAGTTTCTGATGAATCTCCTATAAAAGTTGGCAAAGCCCAGGAACTGTTGCAACTTCTTCCGAGACTCAGGAACTGGCCAGGAAGTGACAGCCGACACCTTCGTGAGATCCATCTGAATGCTGCCCTCGGTCACCACATACCCCAGGAATGAAACGGTCTTGGCATGGAACTCGCACTTCTCTGCCTTCACGAAAAGAGAGTTCTCCAGCAGGCGGCGCAGGACCAACCGGACGTGGTGCGTGTGTTCTGACAGAGTCTTTGAGAATATTAAAATATCGTCAAGGTACACAAATACGAACGTATTTAGCATGTCCCTGAGGATATCATTCACTAGGGCTTGAAAAACTGCTGGGGCATTGGTGAGGCCGAAGGGCATGACGAGATATTCATAGTGGCCGGTTGGTGTGTTGAACGCTGTCTTCCATTCGTCTCCCTCCCTCATCCGCACCAGATGGTAGGCATTGCGAAGGTCCAGCTTAGTGAATACAGTGGCTCCCTGCAGCAGTTCGAAGGCAGACGAAAGTAAGGGCAGTGGGTAGCGATTCTTAACCGTGATGTCGTTCAGACCCCGGTAATCTATGCATGGACGAAGAGAACCGTCCTTCTTGCCGACAAAGAAGAATCCCGCTCCTGCGGGGGAAGACGACGGTCTAATTATCCCGGAGGCAAGAGAGTCATTAATGTAGTCCTCCATGGCCTTTCTTTCCGGGGCTGACAGTGAATACAGACGACCCTTGGGAGGTGCTGTGCCAGGCAGGAGATCAATCGCGCAGTCATAGGGTCTGTGTGGGGGTAGAGATGTCGCCTTGGATTTGTTGAACACCTCTTTCAGGCTGTGGTAACAGGCCGGAACATTGGATATGTCGGAGGTAGCGCTAGATCCTTCCCGGTGAACGGGCAGGGTGGCCCCCCTTAAACAGGTCTGGTGACAACTCCTTCCCCACTCACGGACTGTTCCTGTCTCCCAGTCGATGTGGGGGTTGTGCTGACGGAGCCACGGGTATCCAAGAATGAGTGGTTGGCCAGGTGAGTGTAGGAGGTGAAACTGGATGGACTCCTGGTGGTTTCCTGACAGCAGGATTGTCACAGGGGCGGAGATATGAGTGACAGTGCCAAGATGATGCCCATCCAGGGCTCGTGCAGGAATGGGTTGTGTCAGTTGATGATGGTTCACGCCCAGTTGCTGTGCAAGCTCAGGGTCCATGATGTTTGCTTCGGCTCCGGAATCCACAAGGGCGGCCAATGTATGAGTCTTGTCAGAAAGCTGAAGGCGGAGATGAAGCAGGGTCTTTCGGATGGAGGGAGACTGAAGACTTGTTGAGCTCACCCGGATCTCCCCTACACCTGGTGAGCTGCGGCTTTTGCCGGACAAGTAGCGACACGGTGATTCTCGCCACCACAGTAGAGGCAAAGGTTGGAGCTTAGACGGCGCCGACGCTCCTCGGGAGTCAGAGAGGCACGGCCAATCTCCATGGGCTCAGGCTGATTGAGTTGGCTATGGGACTTGACAGGCAGGGGCTGGACGGAAGCGGTATCGACCCGAGTACGGATGGCAGGTTGACTGAGACGGCCCTTCTCCCTCCTCCGGGTCTGTATACGGCGGTCAATGCGAACGGCAAGGTCAATGGCGGCATCAAGCGTTGAGGGCGGGTCATGGGAAACAAGCTCGTCCTTGATATAGTCCGCCAGGCTATGGAGGAAGGCTTGCACCAGTGCCTCTGGGTTAAACGAGCTTTGACTGGCCAGGGTACGAAAGTCAATGGAGAAGTCTGCCACTGTCCGATTGCCCTGACGGATGGTGAGCAGAGCTTGTGACGCTTCGGCTGTTGGCGAGCCTAGGTCAAAGACCTTTAACATCTCCTCCTCAAAGGCACTGAAGGAGGCACAGGCTGGGGTTTGCCGGTCGAATTCCGCCGTTCCCCACAACCGAGCTCGACCGGTGAGATGTGTGATGACATACCCCACCTTGGCTCCCTCTGTTGAGAAAGTCCTGGGCTGTAGTGCAAACTGGATTCGGCAGCTGCTCAAGAATGGTCTTACTTGCTTCTGGTTGCCATCAAAACGTTCCGGGTTCCCAATCCTTGGTTCAGGAGCGTGGGGATCTGGTGGCAGCACTGCCGGGCCTGCAGCATTGGGACCTCCAGCGGAGGGATGAAGGAGTATCGGTGGTACAGGAACAAAAGGACCAGGGGGGTGCAGGTGGAGTAGCCGGGCTTGAGAGTAGTTGCAGGGCTTGGGCTAGCTGTTGTTGCTGCAGTTGGAACTGTTGTTGCTGCTGGTTGAATAGCTGGAGAAGGGAAGCGATGTCGCCAGCCATCCGATTTATGTCTCCCTCAGAGCGTTCCAGTCGCTGTAGGGCAGTCCTCTCTGGCTCTTCCTCCATCGTGGTCAGGGAGTGCGCTGGGTCCATCGTGGTCAGATCGTTCTGTCACGAACAGAAGAGGACCCAAGAGCGCAAGTTCAAATTCAGAGTTCTTTATTCAAGGTTACAGGCGGGAAGAGGAGTCCCAGGGGTGTCAGGGGTCTTTCAGGGTCCTCCTGTGGGTACCTGTGCTCCGGGGGTCACCAAATGTCCGGGGGTGTCCAGTCCAAGTGCTTAGTGTGTGTGTTCCCCAGTGATGGAGCGGCGTATCGGGCTGAGGGTGGTGAAACGGCTGGGCACGCTCATCTGGTGGTCGGAGACCTGGGGGAACACACACACACAACAGCAATATGAATGGCAGGCAGAAGTACAGATCAGGGCTGGGCAAATATCGTGGTGAGAGACAGAAGGCAGAAACGAGTTACCGGAGGGGCTGAAGATCGGAGAGTAGTCGAGGTCCAGAAGGCAGGTTGGGATAGACGGGGCAGTAGAACAAGGAGGCAGTCAAGAAAGGATCGGTATCACAAACAGGAGTCAGAGCGCAGACAGGCAGGTTACTGGTCCGGGTTTGAAGACGATCTGACAGGGCTTGGCTGAAAACCAGGGCTTGATATACTGGGAGAGGTAGTGGGGAAATGCAGTTCAGCTGGCAGAGTAATTAGAACAGAGTGAGGCAAGGTGAGGATGGTGAGTGGGAAATGCAGTGCAGCTGGCCAGGTAACAAGAGCAGAGCAGGGCAGGTGGAGCTAGTTAGGCTGAGTAGAGAGAGGGAGGTGAGCAGAGTGGAAGATAATTGAATGCAATTAATGTTGCTACCAGGGAGAGAGAGTGCTCATGACACATACTGTCTGATCTAATATGGAAGAACTGAATACAACCAGAAGAACCATTCATACTGTCTGATCTAATATGGAAGAACTGAATACAACCATAAGAACCATTCATACTGTCTGATCTAATATGGAAGAACTGAATACAACCAGAAGAACCATTCATACTGTCAGATCTAATATGGAAGAACTGAATACAACCATAAGAACCATTCATACTGTCTGATCTAATATGGAAGAACTGAATACAACCAGAAGAACCATTCATACTGTCTGATCTAATATGGAAGAACTGAATACAACCAGAAGAACCATTCATACTGTCTGATCTAATATGGAAGAACTGAATACAACCAGAAGAACCATTCATACTGTCTGATCTAATATGGAAGAACTGAATACAACCAGAAGAACCATTCATACTGTCTGATCTAATATGGAAGAACTGAATACAACCAGAAGAACCATTCATACTGTCTGATCTAATATGGAAGAACTGAATACAACCAGAAGAACCATTCATACTGTCAGATCTAATATGGAAGAACTGAATACAACCAGAAGAACCATTCATACTGTCAGATCTAATATGGAAGAACTGAATACAACCAGAAGAACCATTCATACTGTCAGATCTAATATGGAAGAACTGAATACAACCAGAAGAACCATTCATACTGTCTGATCTAATATGGAAGAACTGAATACAACCAGAAGAACCATTCATACTGTCTGATCTAATATGGAAGAACTGAATACAACCAGAAGAACCATTCATACTGTCTGATCTAATATGGAAGAACTGAATACAACCAGAAGAACCATTCATACTGTCTGATCTAATATGGAAGAACTGAATACAACCAGAAGAACCATTCATACTGTCTGATCTAATATGGAAGAACTGAATACAACCAGAAGAACCATTCATACTGTCTGATCTAATATGGAAGAACTGAATACAACCAGAAGAACCATTCATACTGTCAGATCTAATATGGAAGAACTGAATACAACCATAAGAACCATTCATACTGTCTGATCTAATATGGAAGAACTGAATACAACCAGAAGAACCATTCATACTGTCAGATCTAATATGGAAGAACTGAATACAACCAGAAGAACCATTCATACTGTCAGATCTAATATGGAAGAACTGAATACAACCATAAGAACCATTCATACTGTCAGATCTAATATGGAAGAACTGAATACAACCAGAAGAACCATTCATACTGTCTGATCTAATATGGAAGAACTGAATACAACCAGAAGAACCATTCATACGGTCAGATCTAATATGGAAGAACTGAATACAACCAGAAGAACCATTCATACTGTCTGATCTAATATGGAAGAACTGAATACAACCAGAAGAACCATTCATACTGTCTGATCTAATATGGAAGAACTGAATACAACCAGAAGAACCATTCATACTGTCTGATCTAATATGGAAGAACTGAATACAACCAGAAGAACCATTCATACTGTCAGATCTAATATGGAAGAACTGAATACAACCAGAAGAACCATTCATACTGTCAGTTCTAATATGGCCCACCCATCAGCCAATAAGAATACATTTTTCCCCACTAAAAGGGCTTTATTACAGATATAAATACTCCTCAGTTTCATCAGCTGTCCGGGTGGCTGGTCTCAGATGATCCTGCAGGTGAAGAAGCCAGATGTGGAGGTCCTGGGCTTGCACGGTTACACGTGGTCTGCGGCTGTGAAGCCAGTTGGATATTCTGCCAAATTCTCTGTAGAGACATTTACATTCAATTATCTGGCAACAGCTCTAGTTAACATTACTGCAGTCAGCATGCCAATTGCGCACTCCCTCAAAATGTAGACATCTGTGGCATTGTGTTGTGTAACAAAACTGCACATTTCAGAGTGGCCTTTTATTGTACCCAGCACAAGGTGCACCTGTGTAATGATCATGCTTCTTGATATGCCACACCTGTCAGGTGGATTGATTATCTTGGCAAAGGAGAAATGCTCACTAACAGAAATGGAAACAAATTTGTGCACCAAATTTGAGAGAAATACGTTGTTTGTGCATTTGGAAAATGTCTGGGATCTTTTATTTCAGCTCATGAAACATGGGACCAACACTTTACATGTCAAGTTTATATATTTTTTCAGTATGGTTTTAGAAGACAATTCACTAAACACGTAGTCATTTCATTTAAATTGTCACATGTTTGGTAAACAACAGGTGTAGAATAACAGAGGAATGTTGACCAACAATGGAGAACACAATACAACAATTATAATAATAGGAAAGAAGATTGTAGCACAAGGAATTAATACACGATGAGCAATGGTAGCTTGGCTATATACATGGGGTGCCAATACATAGTCAATGGTAGCTTGGCTATATACATGGGGTGCCAATACCTAGTCAATGATAGCTTGGCTATATACATGGGGTGCCAATACCTAGTCAATGGTAGCTTGGCTATATACATGGGGTGCCAATACCTAGTCAAAGGTAGCTTGGCTATATACATGGGGTGCCAATACCTAGTCAATGATAGCTTGGGTATATACAGTGCATTCTGAAAGTATTCAGACCCCTTGACTTTTTCCACATTTTATTACGTTACAGCCATATTATAAAATGTATTAAATAGTTTTTTTATTACATTGTTTTTTCCCCCTCAACAATCTATACACAATACCCCATAATGTCAAAGCAAAATACAGGTTTTTAGAAGTTTTTCCTATATTAAATTTACATAAGTATTCAGACCCTTTACTCAGTACTTTCTTGAAGCACCTTTGGCAGCGATTACAGCATCAAGTCTTCTTGGGTATGACACCACAAGCTTGGAACACCTGTATTTGGGGAGTTTCTTCCATTCTTCTCTGAAGATCCTCTCAATCTTTGTCAGGTTGGATGGGGAGCGTCGCTGCACAGCTTTTTTCTGGTCTCTCCAGAGATATTAAATCGGCTTCAAGTCTGGGCTCTGGCTGGGCCAGGTGAACCTTCGCCCAGTCTGAAGTCCCGAGTGCTCTGGAGCAGGTTTTCATCAAGGATCTCTCTGTACTTTGCTCCGTTCATTATTCCCTTGATCCTGACTAGTCTCCCAGTCCCTGCCTCTGAAAAACATCCACACAGCATGATACTGCCATAACCATGCTTCTTCGTAGGCATGG
The DNA here is from genome assembly GCF_020615455.1 of Coregonus clupeaformis. Lineage (NCBI taxonomy): Eukaryota > Metazoa > Chordata > Actinopteri > Salmoniformes > Salmonidae > Coregonus > Coregonus clupeaformis. Next base: position 66,637 of record NW_025534825.1, read on the forward strand.
TGCCAGGTTTCCTCCAGACGTGACGCTTGTCATTCAGGCCAAAGAGTTCAATATTGGTAACATCAGACCAGAGAGTCTTGTTTCTCATGGTCAGAGTCCTTTAGGTGCCTCTTGGCCAACTCCAGGCGGGCTGAACTCTGGAGCTCTGTCAAAGTGATCATCAGGTTCTTGGTCACCTTCCTGACCAAGGCCCTTCTCCCCCGATTGCTCAGTTTGGCCGGGCGGACAGCTCTAGGAAGAGTCTTGGTGGTTCCAAACTTCTTCCATTTAAGAATGATGGAGGCCACTGTGTTCTTTGGGACCTTCAATGCTGCTGACATTTTTTTGTACCCTTCCCCAGATCTGTGCCTCGACACAACCCTGTCTCGGAGCTCTACGGACAATTCCTTCGAGCTCATGGCTTGGTTTTTGCTCTGACATGCACTGTCAACTGTGGGATGTTATATAGACAAGTGTGTGCCTTTTCAAACCATGTCCAATCAATATAATTTATCTCAGGTGGACTCCAATCAATTTGTAGAAACATCTCAAGGAAGATCAATGGAAACAGGATGCACCTGAGCAAAATTTCGATGTTTCATAGCAAAGGGTCTGGAATACTTATGTAAATAAGGTATCTGTCTTTTATTTCTAATACATTTGCAAAAATGTCTAAACCCGTTTTCGCTTTGTCATTATGGGGTATTGTGTGTAGATTGATGAGGGACTAAAACAATTTTTGAAAATCAATTTTACAATAAGGATGTAACGTATTGTTTTGTTAAAAGTCAAGGGATCTGAATACTTTCAGAATGCACTGTATAGACACTAACTATTTCACTTTAAACACTTTGTTATATTTATGCACAAGAGAAGAAGAGGTTGCCCAGCACAAATTCATGTACAAACATGATTTTTCATGACATATTTGTAATTTAGCAGATGCTCTTATCCAGAGCGACTTATAGGACCAACTGGGGTTAATTGCCTTGCTCAAGGCCACAATGACAGATTTTTGACCTAGTTGGCTTGGGATTCAAACCAGCGACCTTTCAGTTACTGGCCCAACACTCTTAACCACTAGGCTACCTGTTAAATATACAACACAATACGTGACATAAGTAGAATACAGAACACTTGAAACATTACAGGACATTTTTCATGATGGAAATTGAAATATTAAAATGTGATTTAAAAAAAAAGAATTTTTGGGAAAACCATTTAAGAGCTGGAGTTATTATACAGTCTGATAGCAGTGGGTAGAGTGGCGTTTCGCAGGCGGTTTGTACGGGCAGTTATACAGGACAGTTTGTGGCTGTTTCTCAGGAGCCTGGTGGTGCAGTTACCTCTTCTTGGAGGGAGCAGGTCATTCAGTGGATGGTCAAGAGTGTGCATGTCCTTCACCAGGTGCACTGCAGCCTGTTCTCGCCTGCTCTGCAGTGACGGGAGCTGTGGTTGGACTGCTCCACCTCTGGAGATGATCCTCAAGGCCCTCCTCTGCACCCTGTCTAGTTGGGCCTGCTGCTTTTTACTGCATCCAACTAACAGCACTCCACCGTATTCCAGAACAGTCAAAAAGGCGTTTCGAGGCCTTTCTCACTGGCTGCTCCACATGTCACCACTGAGGTTAAGATCAAGATACTTGGTTGTTGTTACCACTGGTACTTCCTGTCCTCCTAGGATTAGTGGTGCAGGTTGTGGATGGTCCTCTGACCAAGGGCTAAATGTGCCAGTTGCCATCACCCTCTGCCCTCTTTCGGTGGTGTAGCTGTGGAGCCAGGCTAGTAACCTTGAACACAGTTCAATGTCAGACAGATGTTGCAGGAACTATGGGTGATCTACTCGATCAAAGGCTTTGGACACAACAGCAAGTAACACCCTCACCATTGTTGGGTTTATGGAGTCTGTAGCTGTCAGCCAGGAGTATGTGGCTTTCACAAGAAGTCCCACCATTCCTTAGGGTTTTTCTTCTTTGTTTCAGTTTTGTAGTAGCTTGTCTTTGCTTCCTTGATAAGCATTTGCACTGTGTTTCTGTATTTTCTCCATGTCATTGTTTCTCCCCATCTGTTGAAAATATTCTGTATTTTCCTGATGGCAGCCTTTATTCTTTCAGTCATCCAGGGCTTGTCCAGTGTTATTGTTGTTTTCTTATTGGTATGTATACACCAAGTGCAGTTTGAATGCAGGAGTTGAACATCTCCACCTTTGCATCGATGCTCTCCACCTCATATATGGCAGACCAGTCAGTACTGGCCATACATCGTGCAAAGGTCTCCTTTCTGTTCTGGGTTACCAGATGTCCTTTTGTTCCGCTGCACCTCTCTTCTACCTCCTGATGTTGTGTTTGGAGAGAACAGCAGACATTTGTGATCACTGGATCCGAGAGGGGCAAGGACAGTGGGTTGTGTTGATCAGATCTAGGATGGAGTCCCCTCTGTGGTCTTGTCTTTGGCCACTAGTTTCATGTCTGGATGGGAGTTTGTCAGCATCTTGATGGGCAGGTGATTAAAGTCTCCACACAGGATGAGACCCATTTGGGGAGAGGACATCCTGATCACATGGACAGTGATTATGAGATAATCCACAGTGTTCTGCTGCAGTGTTTGGTCATGTGCCCATGGTGGATGTTAGAGCACTCCACTACCAGAGATGAAACTGAGCTGGGGTGTTGTTTAGAACGGAGCTGAAGACACTCAAACTCTTCTTTCTCTAGGTCAGTTATTCTTCTCTTTGCCTGCATACTGTGATTCACATACATAGCCACGCCCCCCTCCTCGCATCCCCTCTCTGGACCTGTCATTTCTGAACAGCTGATAGTCTTTGTCATCAGAACAGCCTCAATTCGTCGGGACATGGACTCTACAAGGTGTCGAAAGCGTTCCACAGGGATGCTGGCCCATGTTGACTGCAATGCTTCCCACAGTTGTGTCAAGTTGACTGGTAGTGGATTTCTACTCCGAATAGCTCGTTCCAATTCCTACAACAGATGCACAATTGGATTGAGAACTGGTGCTTCGGAAGGCCATTGCAGTAACCTGAATTCACTGTCATGTTCATGGAATCATTCCTGGACAAGCCTTGTGGCATAGGGCATAAAATATATTTTGCAGATGGATACACTGCTGCCATGAAGGGATGCACCTGATTGGCAATGATGTTTAGATATCCTGTGGCATTCAAACATTGCTCCACTTATATCAAGGGGCCCAATGTGTGCCATGAAAACACACCCCACACCACCACCACCAGCCTGCAATGCTGACACACGGCATGGATGCATGTACTCATGGTTTCCTCCATACCCTAGTCCTCCCATCCAAGGTCATCTCAATATCTTTACAGTAGAAGCTATCTAAGCACAGCAAAACTGACAAGGTGAACACTGATCAGTAAAGAGATGCTAACATTCTACAACTTTCCCGTACCTCTGCACAGTTCTCTCACAGTGAAAAACAATAGGATTACTATAGAGTTCTATGCTTTCTTCATTTGATCCAATCCACTACCACTTAATATAATAATAATAATAATAATATGCCATTTAGCAGATGCTTTTATCCAAAGCGACTTAGTCATGCGTGCATATATATCTATTTTTTTGTGTATGGGTGGTCCTGGGGATCGAACCCACTACCTTGGCGTTACAAGCACCGTGCTCTACCAGCAGAGCTACAGAGGACCACACTTCTTATGTATACGTTGGTGTCTTTTTAAATTGCCCAATCTGTAGAATCTTGTCCCACAGTCAGAGCAGGAGTAAGGCTTCTCTCCAGTGTGTACACGCTGATGAATTGTCAGAGCCGCTGATGTTCTGAAGCTCTTCCCACAGTCAGAGCAGGAGTAAGGCTTCTCTCCTGTGTGTGTTCTCTGATGAACTTTTAGCTCAGTTGATGTTGTGAAGCATTTTAAACAGTCAGAGCAGAAGTAAGGCTTCTCTCCTGTGTGTGTTCTCTGATGAACTTTTAGCGCAGTTGATGTTTTGAAGCATTTTAAACAGTCAGAGCAGAAGTAAGGCTTCTCTCCTGTGTGTGTTCTCTGATGAACTTTTAGCTCAGTTGATGTTGTGAAGCATTTTAAACAGTCAGAGCAGAAGTAAGGCTTCTCTCCTGTGTGTATCCGTTCATGTTGTTTTAAGACGCCCAGTCGAGAGAAACTCTTCCCACAGTCAGAGCAGGAGTAAGGCTTCTCTCCTGTGTGTATCCGTTCATGTTTTTTTAAGTGGTCCAGTTGAGAGAAACTCTTCCCGCAGTCAGAGCAGAAGTAAGGCTTCTTTCCTGTGTGTATCCGTTCATGTTGTTTTAAGACGCCCAGTCGAGAGAAACTCTTCCCGCAGTCAGAGCAGGAGTAAGGCTTCTCTCCTGTGTGTGTTCTCTGATGAACTTTTAGCGCAGTTGATGTTTTGAAGCACTTTACACAGTCAGAGCAGGAGTAAGGCTTCTCTCCTGTGTGTATACGTTCATGTGTTTTGAAGTGGCTCAGGTGAGAGAAACTTGTCCCACAGTCAGAGCAGGAGTAAGGCTTCTCTCCTGTGTGTATCCGTTGGTGTGATTTTAAGCTTTCCCGTCGAGAGAAATTCTTCCCACAGTCAGAGCAGGAGTAAGGCTTCTCTCCTGTGTGTATCCGTTGGTGTGATTTTAAGCTTTCCTGGTGAGAGAATTTCTTCCCACAGTCAGAGCAGAAGTAAGGCTTCTCTCCTGTGTGTATCCGTTCATGTATTTTTAACTGGCCCAGTCGAGAGAAACTCTTCCCGCAGTCAGAGCAGAAGTAAGGCTTCTCTCCTGTGTGTATCTGTTGGTGTGATTTTAAGTGTTTCCATTGAGAGAAATTCTTCCCACAGTCAGAGCAGGAGTAAGACTTCTCTCCTGTGTGTGTTCTCTGATGAACTGTCAGAGTCTGTGATGTAGTGAAATTCTTCCCACAGTCAGTACAGGAATACAGATTCTCTCCTGTGTGTATTTGTAGGTGTATTTTTAACTTTGATAGAATTGAGAAACTCGCCTCACAATGTGGGCAGTGGTGAGACCTCTTAGCTCTGTGATCTTCCTGCTGTTGCTCTCTGGATGTAGAGAATGTCTCAACATGGTCTCCTGTGTGAACAACATCAGAAGAACCAGTCAGTTGGTGTGATATACATGTCAATCAAATGTATTTTATGAAGCCCTTTTTACATCAGAAGTTGTCACAAAGTGCTTTATAGAAACCCAGCCTAAAACCCCAAAGAGCAAGCAATGCAGATGTAGAAGCCATATCATCCTCCACTCACTATCACAAGGGTTAGTGTCATCCTCCACTCACTATCACAAGGGTTAGTAACTACACAGACTCATTTAATAGAACTTTAAAACACTGGCAGTTTGTCTACTTCAAGTTTTAGAACAACTACTCATTCCAGGAGTTCTTTATTTTTACTATTTTCTACATTGTAGATTACAAAGATTCTAAAAAGCTGTCATCAAGGCAAAGGGTGGCTACTTTGAAGAATCTAAAATATATTTGACACTTTTTTGGTTACTACATGATTCCATATGTGTTATTTCATAGTTTAAATGTCTTCACTATTATTCTACAATGTAGAAAATAGTAAATATTAAGAAAAAACCCTTGAATGAGTAGGTGTGTCCAAACTTTTGACTGGTACTGTAAATGCATAAATGACAAAAGCCATTTAGTAAAAGGTCACTGTTTGTTTTAGGCAGCACTATGTACTATTTTCCTTAATAACCTTGTAGTCACTGTATTATTTCAATCAAAAACCAATTGTGTTTTCTGTTCACACCATAGTAACATTTATTGATAAAGACAGAAACAACTGAATGTGTCTGAATATTAGTACACATGTAGAAAACTGATAATCATTACATTCAGCTTCAAAACAGTAGTGCGACCGTGAAATTGTCTCTCTCTGATGCACTGAAGTCCGTTGACGCTGACCGCGTGGGCGGCGCCATTTTTACCAGCTCGTTAATTTTACACAAAACCAAAAATATAAAACAAACTCGGAAATCTAAAATAAATGGATTCTTTATGAAATCACCTTGAGGAAATGATGTACATCCATTCAGACAAACCCAAAGCTAGCTATGTGACTTGTAAAATCGTTACCAGGTTTACTCAGTTTGACATAAAAAGAACACATGAAACCTTTACCAAATGTGATAATACCTTAACGGATTTGTTACCTAGCATGGTATGACATGTTCTTTCGATATTAGAAAGTTTAAACGTGCTATTACATACTGATATTACGTATTTAATAAAGTATTAGTTAATGTTTGGAATATTGAGAGCTGCATAAGGATTTGGAGGATGACATATATTCCATGTATTTATTTCTGTCACTGGTGGGTGCCAGAAGGTATGCGGGCCAAGATAGCTGGGGGGCCACTGGTGCTAATCTTAGAAGGAGTACGTGATGGAATATCCTGACTAGGGTGCAACACGATACCATATAGGGTGGTCCTATATGTGGCGAGGAGTGACACTCAATAATTGTTGGCAACTGTTGGATGGAATTAGCTCGGAAAAGCATTATTTAAACTAAGAGGTTTTCTATGTAAATCATTCAGATGACAATAGGCTACGCCGGTACCGCTTGTCATGTGAATGTGGTACTGTAATATTAAATACTTTGAACCAACTCTCCATCTAACTGTTTAACTATTCTCTTGCATACTGAATTACTTGATGCCAGAGAAACTCGTCATAACACATACCTATAGTAATAAATAGAAACGGAGACAAAGGTTATCTTCTTGACATCACAGTTCTGGCACTTTCTTTATACTGAGGAATGGTGCGTGCCTGCCCGGAACTTCCTGTTCCCCCACTACCACAGTGCAGCCACAGATAGAACAATGAGACAGATATTTCACTGGATGTATAATTGTGATGGCCCTACCCCATTATATGAGAAGGGTGGTGCTTAAAATTGAGCTGGATCCTCCGGATGACATGGTTCCAGTAATGCCTGGCGAAAACCAAACTCTGCATTCCACAGTAAGAACATCATACCAAAGGTCAAGCATTGTGGTGGTGGTGTGATGGTTTGGGGATGCTTTGCTGCCTCAGGACCTGGACGACTTGCCTTAATAGAAGGAACCATGAATTCTGCTCTGTATCAGAGAATTCTACAGGAGAATGTCAGACCATCCGTCTGTGAGCTGAAGCTGAAGCGCAGCTGGGTCATGCAGCAAGACAATGATCCAAAACACACAAATCAAGTCTACATGAAAATTGCTAAAAAGCAACAAATTGGACGTTTTGGAATGGCCTAGTCAAAGTCCAGACCTAATCCCAGTTGAGATGTTGTGGCAGGACTTGAAACGAGCAGTTCATGCTTGAAAACCCACACGTCACTGAGTTAAAGCAGTTCTGCATGGAAGAGTGGGACAAAATTCCTCCACAGCGACGTGAGAGACTGATAAAAAACTACAGGAAGCATTTGGTTGGAGTCATTGCAGCTAAAGGTGGCACAACCAGTTATTGAGTGTAAGGGGGCAATTACTTTTTCACACAGGTTAATTGGGTGTTGCATAACTTTGTTTATAAATATGTAATTGTTGTGTTATTTGTCCACTTATGTTCCCTTTATCTAATATTAGGTTTTGGTTTAAGATCTGATAACATTCAGTATCACAAATATGCAAAAGTAGAGAAAATTAGAAAGGGGGTACATACTTTTTCACAGCACTGTACATTAAATTCAATGATACTGTAATTCATACAAAATTTCCCTGCCAAGTATTAGCCCACTTTAAAAAATTTGAGGGAAAATGTTCTTGGTACGTGCAGGTGACTGACCTCAGACCAATTGGCAGTACGCCCAGAACATTGTTCTGGGAACCAAAAAGGGATATCTCAGTTTCAAGGTTTCAGCTTGGAGAGAAGAAGCCTTGTGAGGCATTGGTCGGTCAGATGCACGAACCAAATGTTGATGATGAATTAATTATTAATAATTAATAAGCTAATTCATGCAAATATAACTTGTCTGGGTAAGCAGTATATAGGACAACTAACGGGACTGCCCCGGCAGAGCTCCCGACCGACGTGTACTATGGTGCTTTTAAGTTTGTTGGAACCTCTCCAGCTTGCTGATAAAAAATAATTATTCATTTAAGTTTGACTTTGAGTCCCTAGTGGCGATTTTCCACGACAAAAATCCACCACCCCATTCCACTATTTAACCCTATCTAGTCCTACGCCACACCACTACCACTCAACACCCCCTGCAGCTGTTCTGCAGTAAATCCTCGCAATCCCAAGTACTTCTCTGACACTGCCACCACAGCCTCTATTTTCTGGGACTTTTGATCCATTTCTGCAGTACAATTGACAACCATTGCTATAAATGCTAAAATGCCCACCTTACTGAAGCACATATTCTTCCCATCACTCTCTCTTGGTCTCTGCCTACTCACAAGAATCCTCTCAAGATCCCTCACCCTGTACCCATCTTCCTCTACCACTCTCTTCACTGCTTCGGCATACAACACTTTCTGTACTACTGTAACTCTGGCAACCTCAATCTGCCTTTCTCTCACCTGACACCTCAGATCTCCAGCCCGTTAGCACCCCCACAACTAACACACAGAACTTTCTCCACCGATACCACACATTTCTTCATCTCATGCCCTCCTGCACACTTGTCACATCTAGGCATCTCACGTCTACACACTGCTGCAACAGGCCCATAAACTTCACCCCTGACACTTCCTACCTTGACCTTATCTGGCAGAGACTCAAAACCCAGCATGACAGATAATGTATTCTCTGTTTCCCCACGCTCTACACCGGATCTATGTCTCAACAAACGGAGGGTGTCACAGACACCTGGAATCTTCCATTTCAACTGCTCATCCTCAACACTTAGAACTAACCCCGTTATCACTCCTATCAATGCCACCCTGTTCCGGACAGCAATTCAAGTCACAATTCCTGTCTCTAATCACGTAATCTGGAGCGCCTGCTCCCTCTGGAGAGAGAAGAAACAATAAATAATCATGAGTCCACTCCGAGTTACCTTCACCAACTCAACAGTCCCCAACCTCTTCTCCACCTAACCTGACACCACATATGGATCCATTCTCTCTACAAATCTCAGTCCCACTGGGACAGAATCATCCTGGGAACGAGGCCCGAACTCGGAGTTCCTCACCGCAGGTCCTTCATCCTGAGGTTCTCTGGCAACTGGAGCACGTATTACTCTTTTTACACTTGACGATAACCTCCCTCACCACACTGCTTCCCTCTACACTCAGCTCCTTCTCAGTGGTCATCACTGCACCTGCCACCACAGTTAATTCATCCTCACTCTCGTCACTTTCACTTTCCTCCTGTAGCTCTTCTAAAAGTTCTGTGTGATCTTCCATTCCATATTCACTCAAAACATATTCCACTTTTCTCCTTTGTCCACCATCTTCTCCTTCATCAGATCTTCCAGAAGGTTTGTGCATCCCCCACTGCAATCCCCCATTCCACTTTTTTTTCTTGTCCGCCATTTTACCACGTGTCTCACCTCATTCACACCCCACTAGCTTCGGGTAGCTGCACACCAATGGAGTACCACAGTATAAATGATAATAACCATAAAACCTAGCAGTCAATCAAGGAAATGGTTCCAATCATTTTTACACCATTCATTTTTCTCATAGGGGATTTTAGAAACACTTAAAAGAAGGGCTGTGTTTCATGTAGGCTTATCAAATCAAATCGTATTGGTCACATGCGCCGAATACAACAGGTGCAGACATTACAGTGAAATGCTTACTTACAGCCCTTAACCAACAGTGCATTTATTTTTAACAAAAAAAGTGTTGAGAAAAAAAAGAGCAGAAGTAAAATAAAATAACAGTAGGGAGGCTATATATACAGGGGGGTACCGGTGCAGAGTCAATGTGCGGGGGCACCGGCTAGTTGAGGTAGTTGAAGTAATATGTACATGTGGGTAGAGTTAAAGTGACTATGCATAAATAATTAACAGAGTAGCAGCAGCGTAAAAAGGATGGGGTAGGGGGGCAGTGCAAATAGTCTGGGTAGCCATGATTAGCTGTTCAGGAGTCTTGTGGCTTGGGGGTAGAAGCTATTGAGAAGTCTTTTGGACCTAGACATGGCACTCCGGTACCGCTTGCCGTGCGGTAGCAGAGAGAACAGTCTATGACTAGGGTGGCTGGAGTCTTTGACAATTTTGAGGGCCTTCCTCTGACACCGCCTGGTATAGAGGTCCTGGATGGCAGGGAAGCTTGGCCCCAGTGATGTACTGGGCCGTACGCACTACCCTCTGTAGTGCCTTGCGGTCGGAGACCAAGCAGTTGCCATACCAGGCGGTGATGCAACCAGTCAGGATGCTCTCGATGGTGCAGCTGTAGAATTTTTTGAGGATCTGAGGACCCATGCCAAATCTTTTCAGTCTCCTGAGGGGGAATAGGCTTTGTCGTGCCCTCTTCACGACTGTCTTGGTGTGTTTGGACCATGATAGTTCGTTGGTGATGTGGACACCAAGGAACTTGAAGCTCTCAACCTGTTCCACTACAGCCCCGTCGATGAGAAGTCCTCTTTTTTTTCTTCTGTAGTCCACAATCATCTCCTTTGTCTTGGTCACGTTGAAGGAGAGGTTGTTGTCCTGGTACCACACGGCCAGGTCTCTGACCTCCTCCCTATAGAATGTCTCATTGTTGTCGGTGATCAGGCCTACCACTGTTGTGTCGTCGGCAAACTTAATGATGGTGTTGGAGTCGTGCCTGGCCATGCAGTCATGGGTGAACAGAGAGTACAGGAGGGGACTGAGCACGCACCCCTGAGGGGCCCCCGTGTTGAGGATCAGTGTGGCAGATGTGTTGTTACCTACCCTTACCACCTGGGGGCGGCCCGTCAGGAAGTCCAGGATCCAGTTGCAGAGGGAGGTGTTTAGTCCCAGGATCCTTAGCTTAGTGGTGAGCTTAGAGGGCACTATGGTGTTGAATGCTGAGCTGTAGTCAATGAATAGCATTCTCACGTAGGTGTTCCTCTTGTCCAGGTGGGAAAGGGCAGTGTGGAGTGCAATAGAGATTGCATCATCTGTGGATCTGTTGGGGCGGTATGCAAATTGAAGTGGGTCTAGGGTTTCTGGGATAATGCTGTTGATGTGAGCCATGACCAGCCTTTCAAAGCACTTCATGGCTACAGACATCAGTGCTACGGGTCGGTAGTCATTTAGGCAGGTTATCTTAAGAGTCCTTGGGCACGGGGACTATGGTGGTCTGCTTGAAACATGTTGGTATTACAGACTCAGTCAGGGACATGTTGAAAATGTCAGTGAAATCACTTGCCAGTTGGTCAGCACATGCTCGGAGTACACGTCCTGGTAATCCGTCTGGCCCTGCGGCCTTGTGAATGTTGACCTGCTTAAAAGTCTTACTCACATCGGCTACGGAGAGCGTGATCACATAGTCATCCGGAACAGCTGGTGCTCTCATGCATGCTTCAGTGTTGCTTGCCTCGAAGCGAGCATAGAAGTGGTTTAGCTCGTCTGGTAGGCTTGTGTCACTGGGCAGCTCGCGGCTGTGCTTCCCTTTGTAGTCTGTAAAAGTTTTCAAGCCATGCCACATCCGACGAGCGTCAGAGCCAGTGTAGTATGATTCAATCTTAGATCTGTATTGACTCTTTGCCTGTTTGATGGTTCACCGGAGGTCATAGCGGGATTTCTTATAAGCGTCCGGGTTAGAGTCCCGTTCCTTGAAAGCGGCAGCTCTACCCTTTAGCTCAGTGCGGATGTTTCCTGTAATCCATGGCTTCTGGTTGGGGTATGTACGTACGGTCACTGTGGGGACGACATCATCGATGCACTTATTGATGAAGCCAGTGACTGATGTGGTGTACTCCTCAATGCTGTCTGAAGAATCCCGGAACATGTTCCAGTCTGTGCTAGCAAAACAGTCCTGTAGCTTAGCATCTGCGTCATCTGACCACTTTTTTATTAACCAAATCACTGGTGCTTCCTGCTTCAGTTTTTGCTTATAAGCAGGAATCAGGAGGATAGAGTTATGGTCAGATTTGCCAAATGGAGGGCAAGGGAGAGCTTTGTATGCGTCTCTGTGTGTGGAGTAAAGGTGGTCTAGAGTTTTTTGCCCTCTGGTTGCACATTTAACATGCTGGTAGAAATTAGGTAGAACGGATTTAAGTTTCCCTGCATTAAAGTCCCCGGCCACTAGGAGCGCTGCATCTGGATGAGCGTTTTCCTGTTGATTAATGGCCAGGGTAGGGGTGGTAGGGTAGTTTACTATAACCAGGGGAGGGATGGTAGGGTAGTTTACTATAACCAGGGTAGGGGTGGTAGGGTAGTTTACTCCAACCAGGGGAGGGATGGTAGGGTAGTTTACTATAACCAGGGGAGGGGTGGTAGGGTAGTTTACTATAACCAGGGTAGGGATAGTAGGGTAGTTTACTATAACCAGTGGAGGGGTGGTAGGGTAGTTTACTATAACCAGGGTAGGGGTGGTAGGGTAGTTTACTATAACCAGTGGAGGGAGGGTAGGGTAGTTTACTATAACCAGGGTAGGGAGGGTAGGGTAGTTTACTATAACCAGGGGAGGGATGGTAGGGTAGTTTACTATAACCAGGGGAGGGGTGGTAGGGTAGTTTACTATAACCAGGGTAGGGGGGTAGGGTAGTTTACTATAACCAGGGTAGGGGTGGTAGGGTAGTTTACTATAACCAGGGTAGGGGTGGTAGGGTAGTTTACTATAACCAGGGTAGGGGTGGTAAGGTAGTTTACTATAACCAGGGTAGGGGTGGTAGGGTAGTTTACTATAACCAGGGGAGGGATGGTAGGGTAGTTTACTATAACCAGGGGAGGGATGGTAGGGTAGTTTACTATAACCAGTGGAGGGATGGTAGGGTAGTTTACTATAACCAGGGTAGGGGTGGTAGGGTAGTTTACTATAACCAAGGTAGGGGTGGTAGGGTAGTTTACTATAACCAGGGTAGGGGTGGTAAGGTAGTTTACTATAACCAGGGTAGGGGTGGTAGGGTAGTTTACTATAACCAGGGGAGGGATGGTAGGGTAGTTTACTATAACCAGGGGAGGGATGGTAGGGTAGTATACTATAACCAGTGGAGGGGTATTAGCAGCGTATACATATTTTGCAGATGTTATCGTGGGTGTAGTGAAATGCTTATGTTCCTAGCTAGTAGCTAACAGTAGGCGGCAGGTAGCTTTAGTGGTTAAGAGCGTTGTGCCAGTAACCGAAAGGTCGCTGGATCTAATCCCCGAGCCGACTAGGTGAAAAACGGTTGATGTGCCCTTGAGCAAGGCACTTAACCCTAATTGCTCCTGTAAGTCGCTCTGGATAAGAGTTAATTCATCCTCACTCTCATCACGTTCACTTTCCTCCTGTAGCTCTTCTAAAAGTTCTGTGAGATCTTCCATTCCATATTCATTCAAAACATATTCCACTTTTCTCCTTTGTCCTTGTCCACCATCTTCTCCTTCATCAGATCTTCCAGAAGGTTTGTGCATCCCCCACTGCAATCCCCCATTCCACTTTTTTTCTTGTCCGCCATTTTACCACGGATCTCAGCTCATCCACATCCCACTAGCTTCGGGTAGCTGCACACCAATTGTGTACCACAGTATAAATGATAATACCCATAAAACCTAGCAGTCATAAAAGGGAAATGGTTCCAATCATTTTTCCACCATTCTTTTTCTCATAGGGGATTTTAGAAACACTTAAAAGAAGGGCTGTGTTTCATGTAGGCTTATCAAATCAAATCGTATTGGTCACATGCGCCGAATACAACAGGTGCAGACATTACAGTGAAATGCTTACTTACAGCCCTTAACCAACAGTGCATTTATTTTTAACAAAAAAGTGTTGAGAAAAAAAGAGCAGAAGTAAAATAAAATAACAGTAGGGAGGCTATATATACAGGGTGCAGAGTCAATGTGCGGGGGCACCGGCTAGTTGAGGTAGTTGAAGTAATATGTACATGTGGGCAGAGTTAAAGTGACTATGCATAAATAATTAACAGAGTAGCAGCAGCGTAAAAAGGATGGGGTAGGGGGGCAGTGCAAATAGTCTGGGTAGCCATGATTAGCTGTTCAGGAGTCTTGTGGCTTGGGGGTAGAAGCTATTGAGAAGTATTTTGGACCTAGACATGGCACTCCGGTACCGCTTGCCGTGCGGTAGCAGAGAGAACAGTCTATGACTAGGGTGGCTGGAGTCTTTGACAATTTTGAGGGCCTTCCTCTGACACCGCCTGGTATAGAGGTCCTGGATGGCAGGAAGCTTGGCCCCAGTGATGTACTGGGCCGTACGCACTACCCTCTGTAGTGCCTTGCGGTCGGAGACCAAGCAGTTGCCATACCAGGCGGTGATGCAACCAGTCAGGATGCTCTCGATGGTGCAGCTGTAGAATTTTTTGAGGATCTGAGGACCCATGCCAAATCTTTTCAGTCTCCTGAGGGGGAATAGGCTTTGTCGTGCCCTCTTCACGACTGTCTTGGTGTGTTTGGACCATGATAGTTCGTTGGTGATGTGGACACCAAGGAACTTGAAGCTCTCAACCTGTTCCACTACAGCCCCGTCGATGAGAAGTCCTCTTTTTTTTTCTTCTGTAGTCCACAATCATCTCCTTTGTCTTGGTCACGTTGAAGGAGAGGTTGTTGTCCTGGTACCACACGGCCAGGTCTCTGACCTCCTCCCTATAGAATGTCTCATCGTTGTCGGTGATCAGGCCTACCACTGTTGTGTCGTCGGCAAACTTAATGATGGTGTTGGAGTCGTGCCTGGCCATGCAGTCATGGGTGAACAGAGAGTACAGGAGGGGACTGAGCACGCACCCCTGAGGGGCCCCCGTGTTGAGGATCAGTGTGGCAGATGTGTTGTTACCTACCCTTCCCACCTGGGGGCGGCCCGTCAGGAAGTCCAGGATCCAGTTGCAGAGGGAGGTGTTTAGTCCCAGGATCCTTAGCTTAGTGGTGAGCTTAGAGGGCACTATGGTGTTGAATGCTGAGCTGTAGTCAATGAATAGCATTCTCACGTAGGTGTTCCTCTTGTCCAGGTGGGAAAGGGCAGTGTGGAGTGCAATAGAGATTGCATCATCTGTGGATCTGTTGGGGCGGTATGCAAATTGGAGTGGGTCTAGGGTTTCTGGGATAATGCTGTTGATGTGAGCCATGACCAGCCTTTCAAAGCACTTCATGGCTACAGACATCAGTGCTACGGGTCGGTAGTCATTTAGGCAGGTTATCTTAAGAGTCCTTGGGCACGGGGACTATGGTGGTCTGCTTGAAACATGTTGGTATTACAGACTCAGTCAGGGACATGTTGAAAATGTCAGTGAAATCACTTGCCAGTTGGTCAGCACATGCTCGGAGTACACGTCCTGGTAATCCATCTGGCCCTGCGGCCTTGTGAATGTTGACCTGCTTAAAAGTCTTACTCACATCGGCTACGGAGAGCGTGATCACATAGTCATCCGGAACAGCTGGTGCTCTCATGCATGCTTCAGTGTTGCTTGCCTCGAAGCGAGCATAGAAGTGGTTTAGCTCGTCTGGTAGGCTTGTGTCACTGGGCAGCTCGCGGCTGTGCTTCCCTTTGTAGTCTGTAAAAGTTTTCAAGCCATGCCACATCCGACGAGCGTCAGAGCCAGTGTAGTATGATTCAATCTTAGATCTGTATTGACTCTTTGCCTGTTTGATGGTTCATCGGAGGTCATAGCGGGATTTCTTATAAGCGTCCGGGTTAGAGTCCCGTTGCTTGAAAGCGGCAGCTCTACCCTTTAGCTCAGTGCGGATGTTTCCTGTAATCCATGGCTTCTGGTTGGGGTATGTACGTACGGTCACTGTGGGGACGACATCATCGATGCACTTATTGATGAAGCCAGTGACTGATGTGGTGTACTCCTCAATGCTGTCTGAAGAATCCCGGAACATGTTCCAGTCTGTGCTAGCAAAACAGTCCTGTAGCTTAGCATCTGCGTCATCTGACCACTTTTTTATTAACCGAATCACTGGTGCTTCCTGCTTCAGTTTTTGCTTATAAGCAGGAATCAGGAGGATAGAGTTATGGTCAGATTTGCCAAATGGAGGGCAAGGGAGAGCTTTGTATGCGTCTCTGTGTGTGGAGTAAAGGTGGTCTAGAGTTTTTTTTCCCTCTGGTTGCACATTTAACATGCTGGTAGAAATTAGGTAGAACGGATGTAAGTTTCCCTGCATTAAAGTCCCCGGCCACTAGGAGCGCTGCATCTGGATGAGCGTTTTCCTGTTGATTAATGGCCAGGGTAGGGGTGGTAGGGTAGTTTACTATAACCAGGGGAGGGATGGTAGGGTAGTTTACTATAACCAGGGTAGGGGTGGTAGGGTAGTTTACTCCAACCAGGGGAGGGATGGTAGGGTAGTTTACTATAACCAGGGGAGGGGTGGTAGGGTAGTTTACTATAACCAGGGTAGGGGTGGTAGGGTAGTTTACTATAACCAGGGTAGGGGTGGTAGGGTAGTTTACTATAACCAGGGTAGGGAGGGTAGGGTAGTTTACTATAACCAGGGGAGGGATGGTAGGGTAGTTTACTATAACCAGGGGAGGGGTGGTAGGGTAGTTTACTATAACCAGGGTAGGGGGGTAGGGTAGTTTACTATAACCAGGGTAGGGGTGGTAGGGTAGTTTACTATAACCAGGGTAGGGGTGGTAGGGTAGTTTACTATAACCAGGGTAGGGGTGGTAAGGTAGTTTACTATAACCAGGGTAGGGGTGGTAGGGTAGTTTACTATAACCAGGGGAGGGATGGTAGGGTAGTTTACTATAACCAGGGGAGGGATGGTAGGGTAGTATACTATAACCAGTGGAGGGGTATTAGCAGCGTATACATATTTTGCAGATGTTATCGTGGGTGTAGTGAAATGCTTATGTTCCTAGCTAGTAGCTAACAGTAGGCGGCAGGTAGCTTTAGTGGTTAAGAGCGTTGTGCCAGTAACCGAAAGGTCGCTGGATCTAATCCCCGAGCCGACTAGGTGAAAAACAGTTGATGTGCCCTTGAGCAAGGCACTTAACCCTAATTGCTCCTGTAAGTCGCTCTGGATAAGAGTTAATTCATCCTCACTCTCATCACGTTCACTTTCCTCCTGTAGCTCTTCTAAAAGTTCTGTGTGATCTTCCATTCCATATTCACTCAAAACATATTCCACTTTTCTCCTTTTCCCTTGTCCACCATCTTCTCCTTCATCAGATCTTCCAGAAGGTTTGTGCATCCCCCACTGCAATCCCCCATTCCACTTTTTTTCTTGTCCGCCATTTTACCACGGATCTCAGCTCATCCACATCCCACTAGCTTCGGGTAGCTGCACACCAATTGTGTACCACAGTATAAATGATAATACCCATAAAACCTAGCAGTCATAAAAGGGAAATGGTTCCAATCATTTTTCCACCATTCATTTTTCCCATAGGGGATTTTAGAAACACTTAAAATAAGGGCTGTGTTTCGTGTAGGCTTACCCTGGCGTGGCGTTTTGATAACCGTGTGAATCTCTGTAGGACAAGGTGACTTTTATCAATATATTGGCCTGTATTTACCCCTACAAAAATGAAATGGTAATTAGCTGCTAATGTGGCTATCATAAAGAACTACAAATGCCATGATGATCTGGACAAAATTGCCGAATCGAGTCAAAGGTAAGGATCTCTGGGTTAACTATCCAATGTTAGTTAAATGTAGTAATGAATAAATAGGCTACATTTATTTAAAATGGCCAATTCTGTGAACTGTCTTGTGCAAGTTTTAAATTGACACAATACCTGTTAGCAAAGGTGTCAGCTAGAGATGACGTGCAGGAGATTGCAGTGATTTGTTGTTTTGCATGATGTCTACTTTGATGATAATTAGAGTTTTATAATCTGAGAGGAAATAGAGCCGAATATATTGCTAAAAGTCACGCCAGGGTAAGCCTACACAAAACAGCCCTTATTTTAAGTGTTTCTAAAATGAATAAAAATGAAAAATTATTGGAAGCATTTCCCTGTTTGACCGCTACGTTTTATGACACCATTTTTGCAAAAATAACAATAAAAAAAAACTGTATTCAGACTTTACTCAGTCCTTTGTTGAAGCACCTTTGGCAGTGATTACAGCCTCAAGTCTTCTTGGGTATGACGCTACAAGCTTGGCATACCTGTATTTGCGGAGTTTCTCTGCAGATCCTCTGAAGCTTGTCAGGTTAGATGGGGAGTGTAGCCACACAGCTATTTTCAGGTCTCTCTGTACTTTGCTCTGTTCATCTTTCCCTTGATCCTGACTAGTCTCCCAGTCCCTGCCACTGAAAACCACCACCACAGCATGATGCTGCCCCCACCATGCTTCACCGTTGGGATGGTGCCAGGATTCCTCCAGAAGTGACGCTTGGCATTCAGGCCAAAGAGTTCAATCTTGGTTTCATCAGACCAGATAATCTTGTTTCTCATGGTCTGAGAGTCCTTTAGGTGTCTTTTGGCAAACTCCCAGCGGGCAGTCATGTGCCTTTTCATGAGGAGTGGCTTCCGTCGAACCACTCTACCCTAAAGGCCTGATTGGTGGAGTGCTGCAGAGATGGTTGTCCTTCTGGAAGGTTCTCCCATCACCAGAGGAACTCAGTGACCACCGGCTTCTTGGTGACCTCCCTGACCAAGGCCCTTCTCCCGCTATAGCTTAGTTTGTCCGGGCAGCCAGCTCTTGAAAAAGTATTGGTGGTTCTACACTTCTTCCATTTAAGAATGATGGAGGCCTTTCGATCATATCCTTGGACTAAAATGATTGACACTCAGGTGCAAGCCTAACATCATGTGCAAAGGGACTTTGGGTAACGTAGCACATATTCAACTCTCTTTTTCTTACGTAGGCTGTTCATTTATGATCTTTGATACATTTATAAATCAAAAAAAGTATCATGGTATACTACATTAACGCTATACGTATGGGCCATATTGTTACTTGGTAGCTAATAGCAACAGACCCTGTGTTGTGGATCACCTACCATTGTTACTTGGTAGCTAATAGCAACAGACCCTGTGTTGTGGATCACCTACCACTATTTTGGACGGTCCATACTATAACGTTAACGTTAGTCTCAGGCTTCACTAACTAGCGTTACTGTTTTAGGTGGAGCTATTCTTTGCTACTTCTCAAACAAATACTACGTGATATTTCACATATTATCTTGCTAGATAGGCCTTTTGATGTGATATTTCACATAACATCTTGCAAGATATGTATTTTGTTTTGTTTGTGAGAAGTAATGGCAGAGAGAAGGCAGGAGATACTTTTTTTTGTTTAGCGTCGCTTAGGTTAGACTGCTCCCTTTAATGGATCAGTCGTCCACCAGGCTACACTCTATGATTAGGGGGAGGTGCGAGAGGTTGGTTGTCTTGGTTAGGGAGACAGTGGAATGGGGTTCAGTGTTTTAATGTTAGGAAATATCTATGAATGTTTCAACAGATCTTTACATATTTTCCTCACTACAAAATATTAATGCGGTCCTTGTGGTTACTAAACAGATTCTAGATATGTCTTTATGCTATAGCTTATTCCATGTTTACATCTTTGGTTAAATGACTTCAAATGCAAAACTTAAATGTACTTTGTGGAATGTCTGTGGAGTTTGTAAACTATCCAAGCTTAAACAGGTTATTACTAGGCTTAAACAACTTCATTCATCTATTGTGTTCCTACAAGAAACTCACTTGTTGAAGGATGAGCTACTTAAAGTATGCAGGAGATGGCAAGGGCAAGTAATAGCATCCTGTTTCTCCTCTCATTCTCATGGTATTATGGTTTTAATTCACTAATCTGTTCCGTTTCAAGTGGATACTATTATAACTGATACAGCTGGTAGATACATTTTGATACAGGGAACTCTTTTGAATGAACATATTCATCTGGTTAATGTTTATGGTCCTAATGATGATAATCCCAAAATCTTTGAGAATGTATTTCTATTGATAGCCTCCATTCCTGGTAAGGTCCTAATGGCAGGGGACTTTAATTGCACTCTTGATCCTCATCTAGATTGCTCCTATGGTTTAGACACTTCCCACTCGCAGAGTAGAAAGAAATTACAGCATTTCATTAAGGACTTAAATCTATGTGAACCTTGGAGGACTCAGAACCCGAGTAAAAGGGAGAATTCATGTTCACATTTAAATCATATTCTCATGTAGACTACTTTTTAGTTTCTTGCTCATTGCTTCCCAATGTAGCAGGAAATGGATATGATACTATTGTTTTGAATGACCATTCCCTTGTGTCATTATTCTATAGGGATACAAAACTAGTAAAAGGATCCTCTAGATGGCGTTTGCATCCCAGATGGTTACAGGACCCAGACTTCTTACATTACGTTGGAGTGCAGATAGATGTTTATTTGACATTGAACACTGACCAAACGTCAGTGAGTACCAGATGGGAGGCTTTCAAAGCACATATTTGGGGGCAAATTATACGTTTGACCAGTTTCAAATCTAATAAATCAGAAAATGAGAGACGGAGAGCAAAATGAGAGAATTGGAGAGGGAAGCTTTTTTGGATAACTCAGTAGAAGTAAACAAGGAATGATTTGATCTTAAAGCTCAGAATGATGAACTTCCCCCCTCAAAGGCTGCAAACAGCTTAACTAGGCTGAAACAGTCATTCTATGATCAAAGTGAAAACCTGGTAAATTGCTGGCCTGGCACATTAAGAAGTAAAATTCAGCCTTTAATGCAATTCATAATTTACATGGATTATTATCAATGGATCCTGTAGAAATAAACCAAACATTTGCTTCCTACTACAACACACTTTACAACTCTGAATCTCCTGAGAACTGAACTAGTCAGGTCTTGATTTTCCCTCTACTTCAGAAGACACTAAATTGGATCTGGAAAAGGAATTGGATGGTGTTGAAATATCTGATGCTATTTTCGATATGAAGGGAGGTAAAGCGGAAGGTCCAGAAGGGCTCCCAATAGATATTTAAGGACAAACTTCTAGGTCCACTTTTGGATATGTACAGTGCATTAGGAAAGTACTCAGACCCCTTTACTTTTTCCACAATTTGATTCGTTACAGCCTTATTCTGAAATGTATTAAATAAAAACATTCCTCATCAATCTACACACAATACCTCATAATGACAAAGTGAAAACAGGTTCTTAGACATTTATGCAAATGTATTAAAAATAAAACAGCAGAAATACCTTGTTTACATAAGTATTCACACCCTTTGCTATGATACTCGAAATTGAGCTCAGGTGGATCCTGTTTCCATTGATCATCCTTGAGATGTTTCTAAAACTTAATTGGAGTCCAACTGTGGTAAATTCAATTGATTGGAGATGATTTGGAAAGTCACACAACTGTCTATATAGGTGACCAAGAACATGATGGTCACTCTGACAGAGCTCCAGAGTTCCTCTATGGAAATGTGAGAACCTTCCAGAAGGACAACCATCTCTTCAGCACTCCACCAATCAGGCCTTTATGGTAGAGTGGCCAGACGGAAGCCACTCCTCAGCAAAAGGCACATGACAGCCCGCTTGGAGTTTGCCAAAGGCACCTAAAGGACTCGGACCATGAGAAACAAGATTCTCTGGTCTGATGAAACCAAGATTGAACTTCTTGGCCTGAATGCCAAGCATCACGTCTGGAGGAAACCTGGCACCATCCTTATGGTGAAGCATGGTGGTGGAAGCATTATGCTGCAGGGATGTTGTTCAGCAGCAGGGACTGGGAGCCTAGTCAGGATAGAGGGAAAGATGATTGGAGCAAAGTACAGAGAGATCCTTGATGAAAACCTGCTCCAGTGCACTCAGGACCTCAAGACCGGGGCGAAGGTTCACCTTCCAACAGGACAACGACCCTAAGCACACAGCCAAGACAACGCAGGAGTGGCTTCGGGGCAAGTCTCTGAATGTCCTTGAGTGGCCCAGCCAGAGCCGGGACTTAAACCCAATCGAACATCTCTGGAGACCTGAAAATAGCTGTGCAGCGACGCATCCCATCCAACCTGACAGAGCTTGAGAGGATCTGCAGAGAGGAATGGGAGAAACTCCCCAAATACAGGTGTGCCAAGCTTGTAGCCTCATACACATTAAGACTTTGGCTGTAATCACTGCCAACGGTGCTTAAACAAAGTACTGAGTAAAGGGTCTGAATACTTATGTAAATATGATATTTTCAGTTGTTGTTTTTGCTTTGTCATTATTGGGTATTGTGTGTAGATTGAGGAGGGAAAAAAACAATTTAATCAATTTTACAATAAGTCTGTAACGTAACAAAATGTCGAAAAAGTCAAGGGGTCTGAATACTTTCCGAATGCACTGTATATAGACAGGTGTGTGCCTTTCCAAATCATGTCCAATAAACTTAATTAGATAGAACCTGCTCTTACCGTGAGAAACAGATTTCCCAATCTTCTTCTCCTCTTCTTCATCTTTAATGTTGACATTCAGCTCCAGTGTTTGACTGCCGTCTTCCAGCTTCACTGATGCCATCTCTGGATCCTGCAGTAAACTGGGCTCCACTGTCACAATCAGGACCCAGTGACGGTAGGTTTGGACTCAGTGTGGAAGGAAAGAGGCAGGCTGGGTTTGTCCTCACTGTTGATGTTACCGGCCTCAGACTTACCTGAATCGGCCAGTAGTAATAAAGAGAAACAGACAAAAAGTTATTGTCTTGACAGTTCTGGCACTTTCTTTATACTCTAAAAATATTTTCACATTTTTCTTGTTCAATTATCTCATTCAGTGCTTGAATTGGACTGAAATAGGAGCCAATACTCATTTTGGGTGCCGGTACTGTTTATATTAAGGTGCAGGAGCTCCACAATACTTTTGAGCTAATACCTAACCTATAGTAGATAAATGCATAAATGACTCAAAATCCATTTAGTACAAGGTTACAGTTTGTTTTAGACAGCACTGTGTGCTAATTTCCTTAAACCTTGTCTTCACTGTATTACTTCAATCAAAAACCAATTGTATTTCCTGTTCACACCATAGCAACATTTATTGATAAAGACAGAAACAATATAATGTGTCTGAATATTAGTACACATGTAGAAAACTGATAATCATTACATTCAGCTTCAAAACAGTAGTGCGACCGTGAAATTGTCTCTATCTGATGCACCCGCACTGTCCTCACTGAAGTCCGTTGACGCTGACCGAGAGTAGCCGCCATTTTACCAGCTTGGGAATTTTACACAAAACCAATAATATGCTAAACGAACACAGAAATCTCAAATAAATTGATTATTTATGAAATTACCATGAGAAAATTATGTACATCCACTCAGACAAACCCAAAGTCTCTAGCTATGTGACTTGTAAAATAGTTTTTATCACGTTCTTCACTTGGTTTGACACAAAAATAACACATCAAACCTTTACCAAACGTGATAATACCTTAACGGATGTATTACCTAGCATGGTATGACATGTTCTTTCGACATTAGAAAGTTTAAACGTGCTATTACATACCTCTAGTAATAAATAGAAACGGACACAAAGGTTATCTTCTTGAATGCACAGTTCAGACGCTTTCTTTATTGTGAAGAATGGTGCCGCCTGCCCGGAACTTCCTGTTCCCCCACTACTAACGGTCCGTGCATTTCGGGATCAGATTACAACATTTCATTAAATTACTAAAAAAGTGTAAACTGTAGCAATTTATTTCCCTTTATAGTTTATTAGGCTAAGCATGACCTACATACAAATAATTTATCTAGGGTTGGAACCGGTTCAGGGAACAGAACTGAAAAATAACGTTAAAAAGAACCGGAAACTAAAGTGTTCTATACTTTTCAGGAACAGCAGTTATTTTAAAAGCATGTAATCCAGGTAATAACCTTATTTTACTTTCCGGGTATTTTTCTCCAGTCCCACAAAATCGCAACAAAGCTCACTCTAGAAACATATTCCAGTTTCTGCCTGCCAGCTGGAAATCCTTGCCAGTGGGTGTGCGTGTGGAAACTACCTGCTCCTCCCCTCTGAAGCATAGGTTACTGTATCCTACTGACAACGTTACAAGCATGATTCAGAAATTAGGGAGATATGTTTAATTTGAGAAGAATGGATGAACTTTTTCAATGCTAGTTAAGGATACTATAGTCACCACGTTTCACATTGGATTTATTAACGACAAAAAGGTACGACCTGTTTATAATTCTAGTGCTGGACTGCACTGCACAAACAAGGTTGTTAGCTAGCTAGCTAACATCTGCTCTGGTCCAACGTTAAACCAACTCTGAAGTTCAAAGACATTCAAAGTTTCTCCATAGAAGCCGCTCCTCTGTAGGAATAATTCTGTGGGCCTAATTCAGATAATGCATGTCATAACACGATGCCCAGTGCTTCAAGGCAAGCTTTCTCTATCCTCTAAGGAGCTCTCCACACCTGCAAAATGTCGCACCTTACACTGTGATTGGCAGCACAGTGTGCTCTGAATGATTTTCCTATACAGATACTCTGTGGTGTGCTAGTGTATTTATTCTCCCACTTGGATGTCACTTCCACAAGCTTTAAATTGAGGGCCAGGTTGTCAGGATGGGTAATGTACTGTACACATTAATTACAAGTACTCCTAAAGATACACTTCATTTTAACTAGCTAAATCCTGTGTAACAACTAGTAATGACATTGTACTTGGCTAACATTACATGTGTAGTATACGTCAATCGTAGGTGTTACCATCAATTAAAAGAGTCTGCTTAGGCTGTATCGCGTTCAAAGGCCTTTATTCAAACCACGAGGTTCCAGCGTAAGTACAGACACAATGTCCGGAGAACCAGACCCAATTAAATCTTGCTGCATTCTAACTCTTCGTCATTGCTCCCCCCTTTATATAGCCCAACAGTTGACTGGCTCCCTCTACTGTTCAATCCCCGTATCTTACCACCCCCTTCCTGTCTGTCATAGGTGACGTCACGCTAAAACCTTCCCTCTGGATAACAATAATCAACCTTCCATTTCTTCATGAAAAACCTTTAACAAAGACATAATTTTAATACACTACACATGTACTATGCTTTGAAATAGTGTCTTATTCTTCATCTGGGACTTGTATTTTTTATGGATCCCCATTAGTTCCTGCCAAGGCAGCAGCTACTCTTCCTGGGGTCCAGCAAAATTAAGGCAGCTCATACAATTTTTAAAACATTACAAGCCCTGTTCTAAGCCAATTGCAATTTTCTTAAGTCCTTTTTTGTCACCTGACCACACGACTTAACAGTAGTTCAGGTTTGACAAAACTAGGGCCTGTAGGACCTGCCTTGTTGATAGTGCTGTTAAGAAGGTAGAGCAGTGCTTTATTATGGACAGACTTCTCCCCATCTTAGCTACTGTTGTATCAATATGCTTTGACCATGACAGTTTACAATCCAGGGTTACTCCAAGCAGTTTAGTCACCTCAACGTGCTCAATTTCCACATTATTTATTACAAGATTTAGTTGAGGTTTAGGGTTTAGTGAATGATTTGTTCCAAATACAATGCTTCTAGTTTTAGAAATATTTAGGACTAACTTATTCCTTTCCACCCACTCTGAAACTAACTGCAACTCTTTGTTAAGTGTTGCAGTCATTTCAGTCGCTGACATGTAAAGTGTTGAGTCATCCGCATACATAGACACTTGTATTAGATCTGTTTTCATAAGCTCAACCAAGTTAACCCAGATAGGAACACTTTATTTTGGAGGCAAATGCTAGCAACAACATTGACTGGAGATATATTTTGAACAGTCCACATTAATGTTTAAGTAATTGTATTTTACCAGGTAAGTTGACTGAGAACACATTCTCATTTACAGCAACAACCTGGGAAATAGTTACAGTGGAGAGGATGGGAGATGAATGAGCCGATTTGAAGCTAGGAATGATTAGGTGGCCATGATGGTATGAGGGCCAGATTGGGAATTCAGCCAGGACACTGGGGTTAACACCCCTACTCTTACGATAAGTGGCATGGGATCTTTAGTGACCGCAGACAGTCAGGGCACCCGTTTAACGCCCCATCTGAAAGACGGCACACAGGGCAATGTCCCCAATCAATGCCCTGGGGCATTGGGGTGTTTTTTTTTAGACCATAGGAAAGAGTGCCTCCTGCTGGCCCTTCAACACCACTTCCAGCAGCAGCTGGTCTCCCATCCAGGGACCGACCAGGACCAACCCTGCTTAGCTTCAGAGGCTAGCTAGCAGTGTGATGAAGGGGAGTATATTGCTGGCAAATATTAATTAGAGCCTATTGAGCATAGGCTATAATATCTCAGACACCCAGAGCATCCACAAGGGTATAAATCGGATGCAGCTGAGAAGCGAAAAAAATAAGATGGTGAATTTAGTGGAAACCTGCCCATTTGTAACAAGCATTCATTGTTACACTTCTGTAATTACAGACCACAATTACTGGTACATGTTATTACATTGTAACTATGTGTCATTACAGTTAACTACAATACTTGTTTACAGTGTAGTTACACATGTAATTACACTGTAATAAGGACCCCATAAAAGGAAGTGTTACCGGCATCTCTTCTTTATGTATACGTTGGTGTGCTTTAAAAAAAAACCTAGAGCACCCCTGTGGAAATCAAATTAGCATCATAATAACAATCCCCATCAAAATCTGTCTGTTTAAGCTAGAGATGTATTTTTTGCATGGGCTGCGTCTCAATCCACCACATCCTCTGAGGTCGGCCTTCCTCATCTGCGGTGGAAGAACTACAGTGTTGTTTGTCAGACCAGGAGACTTCTGTCTGTAGCGTCCGAGAAGTTTGGCCTACACATCTAAAGGTGAGACTCACCAACAAGTTCATGTCTGTTGTTTCGCTTTAGGACGCCTACAAGTGTCTGAAGGTAGCAGGTACCAGTTTAAAACATTTGTGGAAGTAGATATTGAAGTACTTAGTGCCCAAAAAAGGTGTTAATTTCTATATATACAGTGGGGAAAAAAAGTATTTAGTCAGCCACCAATTGTGCAAGTTCTCCCACTTAAAAAGATGAGAGAGGCCTGTAATTTTCATCATAGGTACACGTCAACTATGACAGACAAATTGAGAAAAAAAATCCAGAAAATCACATTGTAGGATTTTTTATGAATTTATTTGCAAATTATGGTGGAAAATAAGTATTTGGTCACCTACAGACAAGCAAGATTTCTGGCTCTCACAGACCTGTAACTTCTTCTTTAAGAGGCTCCTCTGTCCTCCACTCGTTACCTGTATTAATGGCACCTGTTTGAACTTTTTATCAGTATAAAAGACAACCGTCCACAACCTCAAACAGTCACACTCCAAACTCCACTATGGCCAATACCAAAGAGCTGTCAAAGGACACCAGAAACAAAATTGTAGACCTGCACCAGGCTGGGAAGACTGAATCTGCAATAGGTAAGCAGCTTGGTTTGAAGAAATCAACTGTGGGAGCAATTATTAGGAAATGGAAGACATACAAGACCACTGATAATCTCCCTCGATCTGGGGCTCCACGCAAGATCTCACCCCGTGGGGTCAAAATGATCACAAGAACGGTGAGCAAAAATCCCAGAACTACACGGGGGGGACCTAGTGAATGACCTGCAGAGAGCTGGGACCAAAGTAACAAAGCCTACCATCAGTAACACACTATGCCGCCAGGGACTCAAATCCTGCAGTGCCAGACGTGTCCCCCTGCTTAAGCCAGTACATGTCCAGGCCCGTCTGAAGTTTGCTAGAGTGCATTTGGATGATCCAGAAGAGGATTGGGAGAATGTCATATGGTCAGATGAAACCAAAATAGAACTTTTTGGTAAAAACTCAACTCGTCGTGTTTGGAGGACAAAGAATGCTGAGTTGCATCCAAAGAACACCATACCTATTGTGAAGCATGGGGGTGGAAACATCATGCTTTGGGGCTGTTTTTCTGCAAAGGGACCAGGACGACTGATCCGTGTAAAGGAAAGAATGAATGGGGCCATGTATCGTGAGATTTTGAGTGAAAACCCCCTTCCATCAGCAAGGGCATTGAAGATGAAATGTGGCTGGGTCTTTCAGCATGAGAATGATCCCAAACACACCGCCCGGGCAACGAAGGAGTGGCTTCGTAAGAAGCATTTCAAGGTCCTGGAGTGGCCTAGCCAGTCTCCAGATCTCAACCCCATAGAAAATCTTTGGAGGGAGTTGAATGTCTGTGTTGCCCAGCGACAGCCCCAAAACATCACTGCTCTAGAGGAGATCTGCATGGAGGAATGGGCCAAAATACCAGCAACAGTGTGTGAAAACCTTGTGAAGACTTACAGAAAACGTTTGATCTGTGCCATTGCCAACAAATGGTATATAACAAAGTATTGAGAAACTTTTGTTATTGACTAAATACTTATTTTCCACCATAATTTGCAAATAAATTAATTAGAAATCCTACAATGTGATTTTCTGGATTTTTTTTTCTCATTTTGTCTGTCATAGTTGACGTGTACCTATGATGAAAATGACAGGCCTCTCTCATCTTTTTAAGTGGGAGAACTTGCACAATTGGTGGCTGACTAAATACTTTTTTCCCCCACTGTAATCTCACTGCAACTCCCCTCCATGTCTCCGACCACTACTTTGTATCCTTTTCTCTCTCGCTCTCCTCCAACACTACTCACTCTGCCCCTACACAGATGGTAACGCGTCGCCGCAACCTTCGCTCTCTCCCACTACTCTCTCCTCTTCCATCCTATCATCTCTTCCCTCTGCTCAATCCTTCTCCCTCCAATCTCCTGATTCTGCCTCCTCAACCCTCCTCTCCTCCCTTTCTGCATCCTTTGACTCCCTGTGTCCCCTATCCTCCCGGCCGGCTCGGTCCTCCCCTCCAGCTCCGTGGCTTGACGACTCATTGCGAGCTCACAGAACAGAGCTCCGGGCAGCTGAGCGGAAATGGAAGAAAACTAAACTCCCTGCCGACCTGGCATCTTTTCACTCCCTCCTCTCTACATTTTCTTCATCTGTTTCTGCTGCTAAGGCCACTTTCTACCACTCTAAATTCCAAGCATCTGCCTCTAACCCTAGGAAGCTCTTGGCCACATTCTCCTCACTGCTGAAATCTCACGATACATGGCCCCATTCATTCTTTCCTTTACACGGATCAGTCGTCCTGGTCCTTTTGCAGAAAAACAGCCCCAAAGCATGATGTTTCCACCCCCATGCTTCGCAGTAGGTATGGTGTTCTTTGGATGCAACTCAGCATTCTTTGTCCTCCAAACACGACGAGTTGAGTTTTTACCAAAAAGTTCTATGTTGGTTTCATCTGACCATATGACATTGTCCCAATCCTCTTCTGGATCATCCAAATGCACTCTAGCAAACTTCAGATGGGCCTGGACATGTGCTGGCTTAAGCAGGGGGACACGTCTGGCACTGCAGGTTTTGAGTCCCTGGCGGCGTAGTGTGTTGCTGATGGTAGGCTTTGTTCCTTTGGTCCCAGCTCTCTGCAGGTCATTCACTAGGTCCCCCCGTGTGGTTCTGGGATTTTTGCTCACCGTTCTTGTGATCATTTTGACCCCACGGGGTGAGATCTTGCGTGGAGCCCCAGTTTCAGGGAGATTATCAGTGGTCTTGTATGTCTTCCATTTCCTAATAATTGCTCCCACAGTTGACTTCTTCAAACCAAGCTGCTTACCTATTGCAGATTCAGTCTTCCCAGCCTGGTGCAGGTCTACAATTTTGTTTCTGGTGTCCTTTGACAGCTCTTTGGTCTTGGCCATAGTGGAGTTTGGAGTGTGACTGTTTGAGGTTGTGGACAGGTGTGTTTTATACTGATAACAAGTTCAAACAGGTGCCATTAATACAGGTAATGAGTGGAGGACAGAGGAGCCTCTTAAAGAAGAAGTTACAGGTCTGTGAGAGCCAGAAATCTTGCTTGTTTGTAGGTGACCAAATACTTATTTTCCACCATAATTTGCAAATAAATTCATAAAAAATCCTACAATGTGATTTTCTGGAGAGAGAAAAAATCTCAATTTGTCTGTCATAGTTGATGTGTACCTATGATGAAAATTACAGGCCTCTCTCATCTTTTTAAGTGGGAGAACTTGCACAATTGGTGGCTGACTAAATACTTTTTTTCCCCACTGTATGGCATGGCATAAGCTACAGACAACTAATACAATTGCATTTTATCGATGGCAGTTTGAATGCACAGAGATGCCATGACAAGATCCTGAGGCCCATTAAATACTTATTTCCCTCATTAAAATGCAAATCAATTTATAACATTTTTGACATGCGTTTTTCTGGATTTCTTTGTTGTTATTCTGTCTCTCACTGTTCAAATAAACCTAGCATTAAAATTATAGACTGATCATGTCTTTGTCAGTGGGCAAACGTACAAAATCAGCAGGGGATCAAATACTTTTTTCCCTCACTGTACATGGTTTGACACCAGTATTGCCATCATTTGTTTTATTCACTGGGCTATCTAGATTGATCAGATAGTAGACTAAAGAAGTGAAGTAGACAAACTGCCAATGTTTTAAAGTTCTATTAAATGAGTCTGTGTAGTTACGAACCCTTGTGATAGTGAGTGGAGGGTGATATGGCTTCTACATCTGCAAGGCTTGCTCTTTGGGGGTTTTGGCTGGGTTTCTATAAAGCACTTTGTGACAACTTCTGATGTAAAAAGGGCTTCATAAAATACAGTTGATTGACATGTATATCACACCAACTGACTGGTTCTTCTGATGTTGTTCACACAGGAGACCATGTTGAGACATTCAATACATCCAGAGAGCAACAGCAGGAAGATCACAGAGCTAAGAGGTCTCACCACTGCCCACATTGTGAGGCGAGTTTCTCAATTCTATCAAAGTTAAAAATACACCTACATATACACACAGGAGAGAATCTGAATTCCTGTACTGACTGTGGGAAGAATTTCACAATATCAAAGGCTCTGACAGTTCATCAGAGAGTGCACATAGGAGAGAAGCCTTACTCCTGCTCTGACTGTGGGGCAAGTTTCTCTCAACTGGGCCACTTAAAAACACACCAAAGGATACACACAGGAGAGAAGCCTTACTCCTGCTCTGACTGTGTAAAATGCTTCACGACATCAACTGAGCTAAGACTTCATCAGAGAACACACACAGGAGAGAAGCCTTACTCCTGCTCTGACTGTGGGAAGAATTTCTCTCGACAGGAAAGCTTAAAATCACACCAACGGTTACACACAGGAGAGAAGCCTTACTCCTGTTCTGACTGTGGGGCAAGTTTCTCTCATCTGGGCAGCTTAAAACAACATGAACGTATACACACAGGAGAGAAGCCTTACTCCTGCTCTGACTGTGGGGCAAGTTTCTCTCAACTGGGCACCTTAAAACAACATGAACGTATACACACAGGAGAGAAGCCTTACTCCTGCTCTGACTGTGGGAAGAGTTTCTCTCAATGGGGCCACATAAAACAACATGAACCAATACATACAGGAGAGAAGCCTTACTCCTGCTCTGACTGTGGGGCAAGTTTCTCTCATCTTGGAAACTTAAAAATACATGAACGTATGCACACAGGAGAGAATCCATACTCCTGCTCTGACTGTGGGAAGAATTTCTCTCGACAGGAAAGCTTAAAATCACACCAACGGTTACACACAGGAGAGAAGCCTTACTCCTGTTCTGACTGTGGGACAAGTTTCTCTCAACTGGGCAGCTTAAAACAACATGAACGTATACACACAGGAGAGAAGCCTTACTCCTGCTCTGACTGTGGGGCAAGTTTCTCTCAACTGGGCAGCTTAAAACAACATGAACGTATACACACAGGAGAGAAGCCTTACTCCTGCTCTGACTGTGGGGCAAGTTTCTCTCATCTTGGCAGCTTAAAACAACATGAACGTATACACACAGGAGAGAAGCCTTACTCCTGCTCTGACTGTGGGAAGAGTTTCTCTCAATGGGGCCACTTAAAACAACATGAACCAATACATACATGAGAGAAGCCTTACTCCTGCTCTGACTGTGGGAAGAATTTCTCTCGACAGGGCTGCTTAAAAATACATGAACGTATACACACAGGAGAGAATCCATACTCCTGCTCTGACTGTGGGAAGAATTTCTCTCGACAGGGCTGCTTAAAAATACATGAACGTATGCACACAGGAGAGAAGCCTTACTCCTGCTCTGACTGTGTAAAATGCTTCACAACATCAGCTCAGCTAAAAGTTCATCAGAGAACACACACAGGAGAGAATCCATACTCCTGCTCTGACTGTGGGGCAAGTTTCTCTCATCTGGGCCACTTAAAAATACATGAACGTATACACACAGGAGAGAATCCATACTCCTGCTCTGACTGTGGGAAGAATTTCTCTCGACAGGACAGCTTAAAATTGCACTTAAGGATACACACAGGAGAGAAGCCTTACTCCTGCTCTGACTGTGTAAAATGCTTCACAACATCAGCTCAGCTAAAAGTTCATCAGAGAACACACACAGGAGAGAAGCCTTACTCCTGCTCTGACTGTGGGAAGAGTTTCTCTCAACTGGGCAGCTTAAAACAACATGAACGTATACATACAGGAGAGAAGCCTTACTCCTGCTCTGACTGTGGGAAGAGTTTCTCTCAACTGGGCCCCTTAAAAATACATGAACGTATACACACAGGAGAGAAGCCATACTCCTGCTCTGACTGTAAGATGAGATTCTACATATCTGGCAATTTAAAAAGACACCAACGTATACATAAGAAGTGGTAGTGGATTGGATCAAATGAAGAAAGCGTAGAACACTATTGTAATCCTATTGTTTCTCACTGTGAGAGAACTGTGCAGAGGAACGGGAAGTTGTAGAATTTTAGCATCTCTTTACTGATCAGTGTGCACCTTGTCAGTTTCGCAGTGCTTAGATAGCTCCTACTGTAAATATAATGAGAGGTCGAGGATATTGAGGAAACCACGAGTACATGCATCCATGCCGTGTGTCAGCATTGCAGGCTGGTGGTGATGGTGTGGGGTGTGTTTTCATGGCAGACATTGGGCCCCTTGATAAAAGTGGAGAAACGTTTGAATGCCACAGGATATCTAAAAATCATTGTCAATCAGGTGCATCCCTTCATGGCAGAAGTTATCCATCTGCAAATATATTTTTTTCAGCAGGATTATGCCCCATGCCACAAGGCTTGTCCAGAAAAGGTTCCACGATCATGATAGTGAATTCAGGTTACTGCAGTGGCCTTCCGAGGCACCAGATCTCAAATCCAATTGTGCATCTGTTGTAGGAGATGGAACGAGCTATTCTGAGTAGAAATCCACTGCCAGACAACTTGACACAACTGTGGGAAGCATTGCAGTCAACATGGGCCAGCATCCCAGTGGAACGCTTTCGACACCTTGTAGAGTCCATGCCCTGACAAATTGAGGCTGTTCTGATGACAAAGACTATCAGCTGTTCAGATATGACAGGTCCAGAGAGGGGATGCGAGGAGGGGGCGTGGCTATGTATGTGAATCACAGTATGCAGGCAAAGAGAAGAATAACTGACCTAGAGAAAGAAGAGTTTGAGTGTCTTCAGCTCCGTCCTAAACAACACCCCAGCTCAGTTTCATCTCTGGTAGTGGAGTGCTCTAACATCCACCATGGGCACATGACAAAACACTGCAGCAGAACACTGTGGATTATCTCATAATCACTGTCCATGTGATCAGGATGTCCTCTCCCCAAATGGGTCTCATCCTGTGTGGAGACTTTAATCACCTGCCCATCAAGATACTGACAAACTCCCATCCAGACATGAAACAAGTGGCCAAAGACAAGACCACAGAGGGGACTCCATCCTAGATCTGATCAACACAACCCACTGTCCTTGCCCCTCTCAGATCCAGTGATCACAAATGTCTGCTGTTCTCTCCAAACACAACATCAGGAGGGAGAAGAGAGGTGCAGCGGAAAAAAGGACATCTGGTAACTCAGAACAGAAAGGAGACCTTTGCACGATGTAAGGCCAGTACTGACTGGTCTGCCACATGAGCTGGAGAGTATCGATGCAAAGGTGGAGACGTTCAACTCCTGCATTCAAACTGCACTTGATGTATAACATGCCAATAAGAAAACAACAACAACACTGGACAAGCCCTGGATGACTGAAAGAATAAAGGCTGCCATCAGGAAAGTACAGAATATTTTCAACAGATGGGGAGAAACAATGACATGGAGAAAATACAGAAACACAGTGCAAATGCTTATCAAGGAAGCAAAGACAAGCTACTACAAAACTGAAATCCAGGACCTAAAGAAGAAAAACCCTAAGGAATGGTGGGACTTCATTAACAATGGACTGGGACCAAAGAAAACATCAGGAGGGAGAATACAGGTCGAGGGAATTGAAGACGACGACCTGGCTGATGTTTTGAATGGCTTCTTTGCTGAGGCATGGACAAGCACCACACCTCTTGCCATCTTCCCCCTGCCCATGTCTACAAGGCAGGTTGAGCTGTGCAGCATTGGCCAGTTAAAGCAAGCTCTGACCAGACTCAGCCCACATAAAGCATGGCTACTAGCCTGGCTCCACAGCTACACCACTGAAAGAGGGCAGAGGGTGATGGCAACTGGCACATTTAGCCCTTGGTCAGAGGTCACCTCTGGTGTGCCACAAGGTGGCGTGGTTTCACCATATCTGTTTCTCCTTCACATGTCCATCTGAAAAGTTGTCTTCAGTGACACTCTGGACACTGGGTATGCAGACGATGTAGGGCTGTCCCGAGCCATACCATTAACCAGCATCCAAGAGGACACTTCCATGGGCTTGGAGATACAGCAGCTGGAAGAGTGGGCCACATCCAACAACATGGTCCTGAATGGGAAAAAGTCTGTGGAAATTCAAATGTTTTTCTAGAGACCATCCACAACCTGCACCACTAATCCTAGGAGGACAGAAAGTACCAGTGGTAACAACATCCAAGTATCTTGGTTTTCATCTAGACTCTAACCTCAGTGGTGACACCTGGAGCAGCCAGTGAGAAAGGCCTCGAAACGCCTTTTTGACTGTTCTGGAATACGGTGGAGTGCTGTTAGTTGGATGCAGTAAAAAGCAGCAGGCCCAACTAGACAGGGTGCAGAGGAGGGCCTTGAGGATCATCTCCAGAGGTGGAGCAGTCCAACCACAGCTCCCGTCACTGCAGAGCAGGCGAGAACAGGCTGCAGTGCACCTGGTGAAGGACATGCATACTCTTGACCATCCACTGCATGACATGCTCCCTCCAAGAAGAGGTAACTGCACCACCAGGCTCCTGAGAAACAGCCACAAACTGTCCTGTCTAACTGCCTGTACAAACCGCCTGCGAAACGCCACTCTACCCACTGCTATCAGACTGCATAATAACTCCAGCTCTTAAATGGTTTTCCCCCAAAAAAAATTCATCACATTTTAATATTTCAATTTCCATCATGAAAAATGTCCTGTAATGTTTCAAGTGTTCTCTATTCTACTTATGTCACGTATTGTGTTATGTATTTTTAAATGAGTGTTTTGCAGTTATTAGTCATGTAAATTCTGCATTTCTTCAATTTTATCGGTGAGCAAGAATAAATCAACTCAAACTGAAAAGGGGGTTGCAACTCAATATTAGGAAGGTGTTCCTAATGTTTTGTGGACTCAGTGTATATCAATTAAAGATGTGTGATGATCAGTTTTCAGCATTAGTTTGGATGGATTATTTTATGTTACTAAACATATTTTGTTTAATGATGAACAGGCTATGAATCGACTACTTGTGTTTATTAAATTGTATTTTAATACTAGATTAATTATTTTAGTCATTGATGATGAATGTATTTGAATAACTGTATTGAGTTTCTCTATATTACTACTGGACAACTCAGATTAAGTCTGAGGCCGGTAACATCAACAGTGAGGACAAACCCAGCCTGCCTCTCTCCTTCCACACTGAGTCCAAACCTACAGTCACTGGGTCCGGATTGACAGTCGAGCCCAGTTTGCACCGCAGGTACCAGAGATGGCATCAGTGAAGCTGGAAGACTGCAGTCAAACACTGGAGCTGAATGTCAACATTAAAGATGAAGAAGAGGAGGAGAAGATTGGGAAAGCTGTTAATCATGGTAAGAGCAGGCTCTATCTATTCTGTAATTCTGACATCACACGTCCCTGAACAACTGGGCTATAACTGGGTTATTTCATGCTACTGAGACTTGCTTGGTTTGACTCCAGTATTGTCAGCATGATGCTTGAAGACAGCTTTGCACACTCTTGGCATTCTCTCAACCAGCTTCACCTGGAATGCTTTTACAACAGTCTTGAAGCAGTTCACACATATGCTGAGCACTTGTTGACTGCTTTTCCTTCACTCTGCGGTCCAACTCATCCCAAACCATCTCAGTTGGGTTGAGGTCGGTTGATTGTGGCCAGGTCATCTGATGCAGCACTCCATCACTCTCCTTCTTGGTCAAATAGCCCTTACACAGCCTGGAGGTGTGTTGTGTCATTGTCCTGTTGAAAAACAAATGATAATCCCACTAAGCTCAAACCAGATGGGATGGCGTATCGCTGCAGAATGCTGTGGTAGCCATGCTGGTTAAGTGTGCCTTGAATTCTAAAAAATCACCAGCAAAGCACCATCACACCACCTCCTCCATGCTTCACGGTGGGATCCACACATGTAGAGATCATCCGTTCACCTACTCTGTGTCTCACAAAGACACTGCGGTTGTAACCAAAAATCTCAAATTTGGTAACATCAGACCAAAGGACAGATTTCCATCGGTCGAATGTCCATTGCTCATGTCTTTTGGCCCAAGCAAGTCTCTTCTTCTTGTTGGTGTCCTTTACTAGTGGTTTCCTTGCAGCAATTCGACCATGAAGGCCCCATTCATACAGTCTCCTCTGAACAGTTGATGTTGAGATGTGTCTGTTACTTGAACTCTGTGAAGCATTTATTTGGGCTGCAATTTCTGAGGCTGGTAACTCTAATGAACTTATCCTCTGCAGCTGAGGTAACTCTGGATCTTCCTTTCCTGTGGCGGTCCTCATGAGAGCCAGTATCATCATAGCGCTTGATGGTTTTTGCGACAGCACTTGAATAAACTTTAAAGGTTATTCAAATGTTCCGGATTGACTGACCTTCATGTCTTAAAGTAATGATGGACTGTTGTTTCTCTTTGCTTATTTGAGCTGTTCTTGCAATAATATGGACTTGGTCTTTTACCAAATAGGCCTATCTTCTGTATACCACCCCTACCTTGTCACAACACAACTGATTGGCCCAAGCGCATTAAGAAATTCCACAAATTAACTTTTAACAAGGCACACCTGTTAATTGAAATGCATTCCAGGTGACTACCTCATGAAACTGGTTGAGAGAATGCCAAGAGTGTGCAAAGCTGTCTTCAAGGCATAGGTTGCTTACTTTGAAGAATTTCAAATATAAAATATATATATTTTGATTTGTTTAACACTTTTTTGGTTACTACATTTTACATTTACATTTTAGTCATTTAGCAGACGCTCTTATCCAGAGCGACTTACATGATTCCATATGTTTTATTTGATAGTTTTGATGTGTTCACTATTATTCTACCATGTAGAAAATAGTCAAAATAAAGAAAATCCCTGGAATGAGTAGGTGTTCTAAAACGTTTGACAGGTACTGTATGTGAATTTGGGAAAATCTGCTATAGGTTAAGTACCGGCACCTCAAAAATCTAGTGCTTTATTTCATGTTCCTCTTATAGAATGTTAGCTCAACAGTATTGTGGAGCTCCTGCACCTAAATATAAACAGTACCGGCACCCAAAATGAGTACCGGCACCTATTTCAGTCCAAGTCAAGCACTGAATTTGATAATGTAACAAGAAGAAATGTAGTATATTTTTAGAGAATAAAGAAAGTGCCAGAACTGTCAAGACTAACTTATATTTTTAGAGAATAAAGAAATTGCCAGAACTGTCAAGACTAACTTTTGTGTGTGTTTCTCATTATTACTACAGGACGACTAGAATTAAATCTGAGGCCGGTAACATCAATAGTGAGGACAAACCCAGCCTGCCTCTCTCCTTCCACACTGAGTCCAAACCTACAGTCACTGGGTCCTGATTGTGACAGTGGAGCCCAGTTTACTGCAGGATCCAGAGATGGCATCAGTGAAGCTGGAAGACTGCAGTCAAACACTGGAGCTGAATGTCAACATTAAAGATGAAGAAGAGGAGGAGAAGATTGGCACATTCAATACCGCCTTACACACACTTGCCTGCATCTAGCTTATCTATGTTGTAATCATTAGTCCAACAGTTGCAAACAATAGTTTCTATTGGACAGATTCAGGTATGTTTATCCCCGTTTCATTCCATTTGCTTCCGTTTAAGAAACGTTTTTCAACAGAATCGGCGGAATGAATACACCCTGAACACACGCAAACAGTTCAATTTCAGAGCCAAACAGGTTGTTGTATTCCTTCTTGCATCTAAACGCTCTCCTCTCACCTTTTCCCTTCACTTTTGAACAACACAAAAACCTTTCCAAGCCAAACCATCATATCATAACCGCTACACACAGCCTACATCATTGTCACCATGTTAGCTAAAGTAATGTCATAGTCAACATAGCTAATAGAACTAACACGTTAGTAAACCTGCTACAATCATGCAGCACAGTGTACTGTCAGTAAGCAGTTTAGCAGTTATACCGGCGGGCCCCGGTGGCAATAAATTAGTAAAACCAAAAGCTTACCTTGACTTGGAAGAGTTCCAGTGTTAGATAGTCATAGCCAGCTAGCTAACATAGCATCCCTCTGTTTGAGCCGGGTGTTTGAGTAGGCTAAACTAGCCAGCTGCATTTGCTAGCTAGTAAGTGAAACTGAACAAAAATGACAAAATATCTCTCTCGCTCCTCCTTCGTTTTTGAAGAAATTCATTTGTTCAAAACTGTTCAACTATTGTCTTTCTCTCTCTTTGAGTCAACTACTCACCACATTTTATGCACTACAGTGCTAGCTAGCTGTAGCTTATGCTTTCAGTACTAGATTCATTCTCTGATCCTTTGATTTGGTGGACAACATGTCAGTTCATGCTTCAAATGCTCTTATAGGTTGAAGGATGTCCTGCGGAAGCTGTCATAATTACTGTGTAAGTCTATGGAAGGGGGTGAGAACCATGAGCCTCCTAGGATTTGTATTGAAGTCAATGTACTCAGAGGAGGACGGAAGCTAGCTGTCATCCGGCTACACCATGGTGCTACCCTACAGAGTTCTGTTGAGGCTATTGTAGACCTTCATTGCAAAACAGTGTGTTTTAATCAATTATTTGGTGACATATTAATATATATTTATAGTTTTATCTAAAAACAAAAACGTTTTAAATGATTCACTATTTTTAATTTTTTTAATGAAATTACCTGAGGAGGATGGCCTGTGTAGGGATGTGATTTGGATTGGACTGTGACTTTTTTAAATGTGTTTATTTTGTGTGATGTAGTTTGTCCCTTTTCCTCAATGGACATAAAATGTTTTATCCAGGATACTAACCTAACAGTAGCTGGCGGCATACACATTACGTGAAAGTCATTATACTAAATAATAATAATGTAGCGACCCGCACAGACAGCTGTGTGTTATGTGTTAGGCTAGTAGATGGTTGTGTTGTACCTACCAGTACCCAGTGTTCGCGGGGTCCGACATGTCAATCAACCTGCTATCTGCCAATCACGGGAATGCCTGGAATGTTCTGATGCCGGGCATCCTGGCGGTTGGCGGAGTGGCGTGGAGGGGGGTTGGGCAGGGGGATGGAGCATTGGAAGTTAAGACCAGGTTTAGCCTTTGTTCTCTCTCTTTACGTCTGGGCTTCACAAGAGAAGGTCACGATTGGCTTGTGGGTTATCTTTCATTTATTTGGCGTGGGCTACGGCCAAACAGTAGCCTGTGTAAAGTTGGTTTAATAAACCGTCCATTCGTAAACTCAATCCTCTGTCTGGACAGTTGTTCTTTTATGATCTAGTCAGGTAATTACATTGGTGTCAGAAGTAAAAACGTTGATAAAAGTTAGCCAGCTAGCTAGCTGACTTCTGTGGCTAGCTACCGTCGGTGAGAACGGGGGTTGAAGATGCTTCGAGGGAATCCGAAAGTGAAGGTGGAGGTAGGGGACGATTATGGCCAAGGAGGTGCGTGTGCATGGACGTCGGGGGTTCTGGCTGAGGAGATCGCCAGGGCATCGGAGCCCAGAGGCCGCTTGAGGGAGGACGTTAGAGTGATGGCGGCTGAAGCGGGCAGGAGTGCTTCGTCGACTGTGTTTCGCGCGGATTCTGGTGGGCGGACCGAAGGGGTGACGTCGACGCGGCGGGACGAGGAATCTAGGGCTCAGGATGTAAACAAACATGGCGGCGCCCAGTTCCCGGCTGCGTCCGTATCTGTTAAGACCCCGAAGTGTTCCGGTAAGGCGGATTGGGAAGCTTTTCATGCTCAGTTTGAACTGTTAGCTCATTGTAGGGGGTGGTCGGATGAAGAAAGGGCACTGCAGTTGGCTTTATGCCTCACGGATGAAGCTCTGGCCTGTTTGATATTGATTAGCCCCGAGGACAGACGTGATTATGGTGCTTTAGTGGGAGCACTGAGGAGGCGCTATGGACAGTGTGTACAGCCCGGGCTACTGCGCTCCGAACTGAGTAATAGACGCAGGCAGTCTGGAGAGCCTCTACGGGTGCTAGCTAATGACATTGAGAGCCTCTCTCGGCGGGCATATGCTCACATGCCCCCCTCCGTGCAGAGCGAGCTAGCACGGGACCAGTTCATACAGGCGCTCTCTCCTACGGAGCTGCACATACAGACCCAGCTGGCTCACCCTGAGTCATTGCAGGTAGCCTTGGAGATGGCTTTAGAGAGGGAGCTGGTGTGGGCTGGGGCTTCAGCTGGGGCTTTGGTGGGGGTGCAGGGAGACAGACCCTCTGTGCGAGCTGGGGGGCAGAGCAGCCCGGAGCCGGAAAAGCCTGCATGGGTGGCTGAAATGACAGAACTCATTCGTGCTCTGTCGCTACAGGCGACACGAAACACACGCCCTGGTCCCAGGGTCTGCTGGGGTTGTGGCCAGCCAGGCCATCTGCGCCGAGATTGCCCCATGTCCACCAGAGCTCAGGGAAACGGCTCGGGGTCCGCATAGACCGGGTAGTGCGGACCCCTGGCTTGCTATCCCAACCACCATCTTCTTCAGGAGGAGCCCACCGGCACAGACGGGGAAGCAAGGCTCCACTTCCCCCAGAAGCAGACGTGGGCAAGCGGATGGAGCCTGTTGTTGTGGTGGGCCGGACCTGTGTTGGGGACTTTTGTCATGTCCCTGTCACTGTGGAGGGGGTGCCCTGCTCCGCCCTGGTGGACACTGGGTCCACAGTAACCCTGGTGAGGCCAGATATTGTGCCAGGTTGGACTCAGTGTGAGCCTACAACTGTGCAGCTCCGCACAGTCACAGGTGAGCTGGCACCCATGAAAGGGAAGGGAATAATGACTCTGACAGTAGGGGGCAGGACTGTGCGTCATCCTGTGTGGGTGGCGGCTGTGCAGGACCCTTGTATCCTGGGGTTGGACTTTCTTAGGAGCACAGGCTGCCAGTTAGACCTAAATAGGGGCACACTGAGCTTCCAGGGAGGGCCGGAGGTCACCATGGCCCCTAATGTCACATTCACTCAACCCAACAAACCCTTTACTCCAACAGTTAAAGCAGCAGAGACTCATGGCTGCCCCCCCCTCCCCCACATCTGTGTGTGACTTTTCCCCAGCCCCCCTGTCACCTACGGCGTTGTGTTACATTCCCCCAGCTACCTCCATGACACCGCCCTCTGTGAGCCCGGGCCGCGCCCCCCCCAGCCCAGCTACCCCAGATGGGAGGGGAGAGGACACTGTCTGCAGTGAGGGAGATATGGGGGAGGAACTGTGTTGGTCTTGACCCCGAGCAGCAGGAACGGTTGTGGCAGTTGCTGTTTGAATTCAGAGACAGCTTTGCGCTGAGTGAGGAAGAGGTGGGTCAGACTCATCTGGTGCAGCATGAGATCGACACAGGTGATGCTCGACCTATCAAGATGCGTCCCCCGCCGTATCCCGCTGGCACGCCAGGAGGCGGCAGACAAGGCTGTGTTGGAGATGCAGCTGGCAGACTTCATTGAGCCCTCAGACAGCCCCTGGGCGGCGCCAGTCGTCATGGTTCCGAAGAAGGGGGCAAGCTGAGGTTCTGTGCGGACTACAGGCGGCTGAATGAGGTAACCAGAAAGGACTCATACCCCATACCACGTATCGATGAGTCGCTGGACCTGGTTAGGGGTCCTCCTGGTTCTCCTCACTAGACCTCCGCAGTGGCTACTGGCAGGTGCCCCTCTCCCCAGAGGCCAGAGCCAAAACTGCGTTCTCCACTAACAGAGGACACTGGCAGTTCAAGGTCCTGTGCTTTGGCCTGTGCAACGCTCCAGCTACTTTTGAGCGTTTGATGGACAGGGTGCTGGATGGCATCCCCCGACAGCAGTGTCTGGTATACCTCGATGACATCCTGGCCCATGGCAGCTCCTTCCAGTCAGCCCTGGGGGCGCTACGGTGTGTGCTGGAGAGGGTGGCTGCCGCAGGTCTGAAGCTCCACCCCGAGAAGTGCCACTTCATGAGGAGAGAGGTGTCCTTCTTGGGCCACCGAGTGGGGAAGGAGGGAATCAGCACCATGGAGGACAAGGTAGCGGCTGTCAGAGACTGGCCCACCCCCACCGACCAGCGTCAGCTGAAGAGCTTCCTGGGCCTGGCCTCGTACTACAGGAGGTTTGTACGGGGCTTCTCAAGCGTTGCTGCTCCACTGAACCGCCTGCTGCCGAAGGACAAGGCTTTCACTTGGACAGTGGAGTGTGAGGAGGCGTTCAACACCCTCAAACGTGCACTGATCGAGGCCCCCGTGCTCGCCCCCCCTGACCTCACATTGCCCTTTATCCTGGACACAGACGCGAGCAATGTGGGCATGGGTGGGGTGCTGGCCCAGGTGGGGCCAGAGGGGGAGAGAGTGGTGGCGTACTTCAGCAAAACATTTGACAAACATGAGCGCCGCTACTGTGTCACCCGGCGGGAGCTCTTGGCTGTTGTGGCTTCCGTCAAACACTTCAAGTACTACCTGGGTGGTCTGCCCTTTACTGTAAGGACTGACCACTCTGCTCTCCAGTGGCTCATGTCTTTCAGAGAGCGTATAGAGGGGCAGGTGGCACGCTGGTTGGAGGAGCTTCAGCCGTATGACTTCACGGTGGTGCACAGGGCAGGGGCACGCCACTCCAACGCCGACGCCATGTCCCGTCGGCCCTGTACTGCAGACGGCTGCCGCCACTGTGAACGGAGAGAGGGACGGGAGAGAGAGCTGTGTGCAGAGGAGGGGGTCTGTGCCACAGTGTGTCGGGCGAGCGGGCCTGTCTGCTGTGAGCTGCAGACTGTCGACGTGGCTGAATGGGGGCAGCAGCAGGGACGGGACACAGACCTACAGCCAGTGCTACAGTGGGTAGAGGCGCAGGTGAGGCCACCATGGGAAGAGGTGACAGCGCTCTCACTCGCGACCAAAGGGTTGTGGTCAAAGTTTGAGCGACTGCGGCTGGCTGATGGCGTGTTACAGCGGGCATGGAAGGAGTCAGCTACGGGGGAGGAGAGGTGGCAGGTGGTGGTCCCAAAAGCATTGCGTGAGGCTGTGCTCCAGAGTACTCATGGGGGGTGGGGACTGGACACTTTGGGGTCACAAAACACTGCGCCGCCTCCGTCAGGGCTTTTACTGGGGGCAGCACAAGAGGGATGTGGAAGACTTTTGCCGCCGCTGTGACAACTGCACAGCGAGAAAGGGCCCCCAGGCCGCTCTCATGCTCAGCTCCAACAGTTCCCAGTGGGGGCTCCCATGGAGAGGGTGGGAGTGGATGTAGTTGGGCCGTTCCCCACCACAGACAGTGGAAACCGCTGGGTGCTCACGGCCATGGACTATTTCACAAAATGGCCCGAGGCCTATGCTCTGCCTGACCAGGAGGCAGAGACCATCGTCGACGCCCTGACAGCGGGATGTTCAGCAGGTTTGGAGCTGCAGAGTCCATCCACAGCGACCAAGGCAGAAACTTTGAGTCCCGTG
The DNA here is from genome assembly GCF_020615455.1 of Coregonus clupeaformis. Lineage (NCBI taxonomy): Eukaryota > Metazoa > Chordata > Actinopteri > Salmoniformes > Salmonidae > Coregonus > Coregonus clupeaformis. The sequence goes on from NW_025534825.1 coordinate 110,659, forward strand.
TGTTCGCCACCATGTGTGAGAGGCTGAGTATGCACAAGACCCGCACTACTCCTCTCCATCCTCAAAGTGATGGCCTTGTGGAGCGCTTCAACAAAACGCTTGGACAGCAGCTGGCCATCGTCTCTTCCAAACACCAGCGTGACTGGGACAAGCACCTGCCTATGGTCCTCATGGCATGCCGCTCCGCTGTCCAAGACTCCACCTCCTGCACGCCTGCCCTCCTCATGCTGGGGAGAGAGATCCGTACCCCTGCGGAGATGGCGTTTGGTCGGCCCCTGGATAGCCCTCATGTTTCCCCAGGGCCGGAGTATGCCCGGAGACTCCAGGACCGCCTGGAGACAGCCCACACCTTCGCCAGAGCAGCTGCTGAATGCAGGTGTGAGGCAGAAGAGGAACTATGACGTGCACACCCGGGGAAGGCACTTTGTGGCTGGGGAGCTGGTCTGGGTCTACAGCCCGCTAAGAAAAAAAGGCAGATGCCCCAAGTTGGACAGTCACTGGGTGGGACCCTGCAGTGTCCTGGAGAGGGTAGGGGAGGTTGTTTACCGGGTGCAGCTTCCTCCCAGGGGGAGAAAGGTGACACTGCACCGGGACAGGTTAGCCCCATATAGAGGGGCCTCTTCTCCCCAAACCCCAGGAACCCCCACAATTCCCCTCTCTGGCAATGACATTCTCCAGGCACCCACCCCCAGGTGCCGCAGACAAGGCTCCAGACAGCCCACTCCCCCTGTGTCACCGCGTGGTTCCCCAGAGCCACGGACTGTATTACCCGTTCCCGCTTCCTTGTCCCCCATGTCCTTGCCTTCATCCCCTGGTTCCCAGAGGGGCGCACTGCAGCCATCACAGCCACGCAGGCAAAGGAGACCTCCGGGTCGCTTCAGAGACTTTGTTTGTTCCCTCGGGGACGAGGGACTTTGTGGTGGGGGGCTGTGTAGCGACCCGCACAGACAGCTGTGTGTTATGTGTTAGGCTAGTAGATGGTTGTGTTGTACCTACCAGTACCCAGTGTTCGCGGGGTCCGACATGTCAATCAACCTGCTATCTGCCAATCACGGGAATGCCTGGAATGTTCTGATGCCGGGCATCCTGGCGGTTGGCGGAGTGGCGTGGAGAGGGGTTGGGCAGGGGGATGGAGCATTGGAAGTTAAGACCAGGTTTAGCCTTTGTTCTCTCTCTTTTTACATCTGGGCTTCACAAGAGAAGGTCACGATTGGCTTGTGGGTTATCTTTCATTTATTTGGCGTGGGCTACGGCCAAACAGTAGCCTGTGTAAAGTTGGTTAAATAAACCGTCCATTCGTAAACTCAAACCTCTGTCTGGACAGTTGTTCTTTTATGATCTAGTCAGGTCATTACAGTATGGTAGGTGTTTCTTTCTGGCTCCAGCCTCAGTATTGTTAGTTGCCACACCCACTTCTATATTTGCAATGACGGATAATGGAGTCAAAAGGAATATTCAGGATGAACCGTCGTCATGCCACCACTACTGCTAGCTGCTTTATAAAAATTATTATAGGCTACATTCATAAATTAATATAATAACAAATATTATTTGTAGGTATCGTTCCCTCTTCCATAGGCCTATACTGAGGTCAAAATTACATTATTAATTTCCATACATTTATTACATCGGTAGAATTATGGAAAAATATATTGCGGAGGGGAAGAGCTGGATCCACTTCCTTTACTCAAAGCACAAGTATGCTGGCCCCAATATATTGGGATCTAAAGTACTTATTTAGAACCTAACAAATGTTCCTACACACTTAGAAAGACAACGTTACAAGTGTACCACCACTTGACTTACAGACGACGTTACAAAATGTATTTCTATTGTCGTATCTGATGAATGGTGGCAATTATTGCTGTCAACACAGAGTTCGCTATGCTGTATCGTGTTAGAGGCTTTTATTAAAATCACGAGGTTTACAGCATAGGTACAGACCCGCGATGTCCGGAGAACGGCTCCCCGATTGCCCTGGCCGTTCTGACGTCTCATCGTTTAACCCCTATTTATAAACAATGCAAAAAGAGGGGTGACTCCCTCTTCTGGCCAATCACCAGTCTCCCCTGGGGCATCACCCTCCCAACGCTACATTTGAACTAAGATCATAAAACAACATTCTTTGTTCCTCCAAAACATTTAACAAAGGCATAATCTTCAGATACGATATTCCCCCCTTTCGAGACGAAATAAACGTCTCGAAAACAAATAGAATAAGATTATGACTATTAACCATTTATCTTATTGAGTATCTTTAACATTAAACCAAACACATTCTCCTCTAGAGTGTAAATACCTTTCTATGAAATACCTGTTTATGAAGTGTGAATACATTACTATGACATATGAAGAAATCTCTATGGAGTGTAAGAGCGAAAAACTGTCCAGCAGCCATCCATCCATATCAATCAAGACAGTAAAATTCTCTCACGGTCCCTCTGCCCCAGGCAACCACCGTCGGTACTCCAGATAACCTCATTAACCATGTAAATGCATTTGAAACTATGATGCAATTAAATACACATGTAAGCCCCTGCAAACAAAATCCTATCCATAAACATCCATTGTACGGCTGGTCAACCCATCGAATCGTACAATGAATCTCTCCCTTCCTAGCCTCTCTGTCCCTAAACATTCACGAAATAAACAAAAACATCTAAGATCCTCCCATGTATCCAATTACATCAAACATCATTCTACAAAAATTAATCCCTGAGGCTATTACACAATTATGTATTACACATGTCTATATTTCATTGCCGACACTGGAATGTAGTCCACTATCCTTCATCTCCCTGTAGTCTTGACTTGGATGAATGGATTGTTGATGATGAAATCAGCCACACCCTCCTTGTTTAATCTCCTCCAGTCATATTGTCCCTTCATATTGTCTTTGTTTGAATATTCCAATCTCCACATGTTCCCCCAAATGCGTCTGGAATGAAAAGAAAAGAAACGACCAAACAGTATCTTTTGCAAAACAAACACTTTCAAATTAAACCTCAATTTCACCTAAGAATTTAAAAAAAAAATAAGATATATAAATTATGTATGAATCACATAAACCTATTCCCCCCTTTGATTCATAAATCATATCAAAATCACCCCAATATTGGAAAACAATCGAAAAATAATCAACTCATAGAAAGAAAAAAAAATGATATTTATCCATCAGTAGTCCATCCATCTTCCTCCAGATCAGGAACAGTCAACACCGACATCTGAGTGTTGTCTCCAGGCATCATTCTCCAACCTATCTCAATATCATAGCTTTCTCAAAGATCAGTAACCAATTACAAACATCACACAGTGTTATCAAAGCTGAAACTAAAATCTGACCCATCACTGCCCCTACTGGCCTAATTGATCTTGCAACCAAATCCTCTCAGATCTCCCAAACACATCCCTTATAATGCATATATAACCCCAGTGATCTTATCTGAACTATCTGGACTCAGTGTCTACTATTATCAATATGATCTTTCCAAATGTTACACCATACCATGAATAAAGTCCCCCCTTAGACTTATCCTTCAATGATAGGCTTGAAGCCTATGACATGTCGCCATGTCACCCTTTTAACCCTAGATTTAGCTGTGTCCGGTGCTATCCCTCTTATAATGATAAAACCTCATATGGAAGCTTCAACGTTGACATGTAACCACATCCTATCCATCCCTAATGTAAGAATATATGTATATATGCTTTATCACCCCCAAACCCCTAAATATCTCTAAAATTCCCCATAGTCATAGGCAAAAGCTAATCTTTTAACCATCAAAGTCCTGCTCTTCTTACTACCTGGTACATAAAAAGTAACATATTTCTCATTACTACCCTTAAGTTCATGCTTATCCAAAGTTATCATATAACATCACACTCTGATCTTCCCATAAACACACCCCCTACCTCACATGTTTCATTAGAACAAAAACAACTTTTAGCCCTCAATGTTTCACCTGAATACTTCAGGGTTCCATTGTTACCTGCTTTTCCTTTCCCATTTAACAATTCCCATATTAATTCACTTAACCCAATTCCACCTAACCCTAGGCTTAAACCACTGTTCTGACAACGACATTATTTTATCTGTCAATGACTGTTGCTAATACCACAGTCATGACAAAGCATAAGACTGACCCATACCTGATAGAGGCCGCGCGACCGTCTAACACGTCTGGGCTGGAATTCTCAACAGACATGGACCCTCAAGATTCCTCACTGATCTTACAGAATGAGTTAATCTATCTCTAATTTCCACAACAGAAGAACGAGCGGTACTGATCAGATACCTCTCCCTGTCTGTCATCAAAATCAAAGATCTCATCCTGTCCTTTCATGATGAATCTATATTCTCTCTACTACTCTCTGTTCTCCTATTTTAACCCTATTCGTACTATCATTGACAGCACTCTCCATCCGTAACATAAACCCCTGAGTCCTTCTTGCTAACCCCCTTTAATTTCAGAACAGTTGTTGTCGATGCCATACCCCCTACATCGTATCATTAATCCCTTCCAAAGTTACCATTAAAGTAGTTGATTTAGTTGCTGTATCAACCCTAATTACTTCTAGTGCAAAAGTTCCCATTATCCTCGGTGTATCATCTACTATTGGAGTGACTGTAATCTACTCTTCCTGAACTCCTTTGGTGACTGTGGAGGCTACAAACCTTAACTCTTCCATTATAAGCGTTACTTTATGAATTACATAGTCCTTTAACCAATACTTCCTAACCGGAACAACTTCTAATGCTTGCACTAGATAAGTACACATATATTCTCCCTGACCTTTCTCTGTAACATTACGCCAAATAAGTGAACAGTCACTCCTAACCTCTTCCACTTCATATCGTTGTACAAACTATCCCTCCTTTGACTAGGTGCAACAGCTTCTACTCCTGGTCCTGATAACAATACTTATTCTCCATAATTATCTCTCCATATGGGAGAAACGTCCCCATCCTAAACCCTAATAAGTAGTTTTCCCCCTAAAATTGGTGCTGTATTGGTTCCCTTATAATCAAATGCAATATATTTATGGCTTTCATACCTATCAATGTTGAAAGAGTTAAATTGCTTCTCACTGTTGTTATAATAGACTCACGTGTTGATGTCCTTAGTTACTCCTAATTTTCCCCAGTTTTCCCCTAAGACTTTGAACTCTTTACTTGTACTTCCATCTATCACCACTAGTGTCACTTTTTCCCCAAATCTCAATCCTTTCTCTAAATCCCTGACTTTCAAACTTTTGATTACACAAAATACACCTATAATTACCTTAATCTTCCTGCTGGGAACTGTAAATAGAGATACTCACTCACCCTCAATCTTCTCTTATCATTCAGCAACACATACTTTCTCAATGCATCTGCTCCCAACCGATCTAAACTCCTACCCTATCTTCCCACTAAACTTTAAAATGTCCTTCCTCACTGTTCTCTCTCTGTCTTACTACTAACTTTGAAACTTAGCTTACTGTCTCAGAGTTCCTTCAACCCTAATCTACTCCTAACTTCTTTTAATCTAATCTTTTCTCTCATAACATTTAAAACCTTTTCCCCTGATTTTCACAAAATCCCTTACCACCAAATTTGTAGAATATGTGATTGGGAAAGTTCCCCACCTGCTTCTGACTCATTACACACAGACTTGGCAAAACCGACTAAACACCTTTTAGCCTAGCCTGAAATCTCTTAGTGTAAGAATGTAACCCCGAATAAACAGTCACCCCTTTTAACTTTTCAGACAGATTGTCTTAATAGACAGCCGTCTAGTGTACATTTTATTGTACAATTCAATTCAAACCATGCATCTCTTCCCAACACTGCCATAACAGCATCTTCTAATATTAGTACCTTAAGAGTAAGTAACTGTTTTACTACCTCAAATCCCTATCATAATTAGTTATCAATTAGTGAGATGTTTAACCTCTTTAGGCTGAACACAGATAAGTTTTCCCCTATTCACTATCACTTCTAATGGTCGGTTGTTTTTACTTCAATTGTTAGCTATTTTCTCTTCTTCTCTAATCGATTCTTTCAGCGGACACCCCCCTTCGTCTCTTCTAGGCACTAACAGGTGATCTTGAATTGCCCCTGTATCTTCCTTAAAAATGTTCTCTGTTCTTCCTCCTCCTCCAATTCTGTGTCTGTCCAGAAACTGGCGGTCGATATGGAACATCTGGTCCCCCCTTGGCTGGTACAATTGCCTTTGATATTGTTCAGTTGAAGCTGTAACAGTGATTGTTGATTTGTTTCACCCTGATTCTTCATCACACAAGCTTCTCTTCTCCACCAGTTGTATGATTGACTTCTCAGAGTTTCTTCGTCCTGTTCTTTGTTGTTGACATATCAGGATTCTTCAAAAGCTTATATTTTAAGTTCTGTCCTCGAAATATCGTCTTCCATCATCTTCTTACTTTTCTTCAGCATCTTTGCCTCAATGTATTCTTCTTCTCCTCCAATTCTTGGGATTAAAAATGTTCTCCGCAGGTTTTCTCCTTGTCTCCTCTGTATCTTCAGCGTCTCGAGCTGTTCCTCTAGCTCCCTTACCTCTCCCAAAGTCGTCTCTTCCTCCAGGCCTGATACGCCTTGGTCTATATCTCCTATTTCTTCTTTGCCAGTCATTGGAGGATAAAATCCTCTTGAACATAAAACACCTTTAATCTCCAAATCTTCATCGCTTTCTTCATCAGAACTCGAATCTCTTGTCTCCTTCGTTTCTCTCTTGCCAACTTCCTTCTGATCACAGAGTCATATCCACCCATGCATAACCTCTTCATCATCACTCATCTTCTTTAACTTCCCAGACATCTCGGTTTTTCTTCCTTCTGGAGTTTTGGATTCATCTTTATCGTTGTTTCTGCTTGTATTCGTCTTCATCTCTGATGCCATAATCACCCTCCTAGATGATCACTGAAAGCTTCCTTCTCATAAGGTGGGTGTCTTTTTGCTGAATCTGTATGTGAGAAAGGTGTACTAACTTCTGCCATTAGTTTTCCTAACACTACTCTCTAACCCTACTTTGATTAAAAAATGACTATTTTAATCAATTTTCCCCTATATCAAGCCTTTTATATTCCTTTATTGTGAACTATCTTATTTTAGACTGTATAGCCTAAGACTTCCCCCCTTAAATTATTAATATAACCCTAAACAACTCCAAATAAATCCTGAATAATCAATTAAAAATCATGAATAATTAAAACCAATTTTTATTCCTATGTCACCAATTTAGCAATTAGTGTTGGCTATCTTACCACAACCCATCAACTGCCAGTAAATGCAAGTTAGTCATCTTCAGACTAAAATACCCATAAACAAAGCCTGTAACCCCTTGCTCTATAACCCATAATTATCATAAATGTACAGAAGAATGTCAGTCTTCGATTCCCAACACATCTGTAATCAAACCCCAGTGATACACAGAGCCTCAAAATGCAATTTTTAATGAAATAGCATTTGCCAAGCCTATGTAAAATTGTCATAACATCACATATTTTGTTAGGATGATTTTGTGTACTAGCCTGATCTGATCCTCTCGTCTGCCTCGTCACACCTTGTCACGTGACGCACACGTCAGCCCCTCCTCTCTCTCTCTCTCTCTCCTCTCGTTCCATGTTCCTCTCATATTTCAAAAAACATAGAAACAGACAAGATTTCAGCAGTTAATGCAATCACTGAGTATTTCCAACCATTCAATATTCGTTCGTTCTACATTATTCACTCTAAGACTAAACTCAGAACTAAATAGATCGCTCAAAAACATTTTTATTTTATTTTAACAAAACATTTTTATTTTAATCCGTCATTTAATTCAATGCATTATTCTTCGCCAACATATATTTAATTTATCAATTCAATAGGACACACCACAAGTTTCATCTTTAACCAATCTTTAAACTATAATCTGTCATGAGCACTCTCTCTCCCTGGTAGCAACATTAATTGCATTCAATTATCTTCCACTCTGCTCACCTCCCTCTCTCTACTCAGCCTAACTAGCTCCACCTGCCCTGCTCTGCTCTTGTTACCTGGCCAGCTGCACTGCATTTCCCACTCACCATCCTCACCTTGCCTCACTCTGTTCTAATTACTCTGCCAGCTGAACTGCATTTCCCCACTACCTCTCCCAGTATATCAAGCCCTGTTTTTCAGCCAAGCCCTGTCAGATCGTCTTCAAACCCGGACCAGTATCCTGCCTGTCTGCGCTCTGACTCCTGTTTGTGATACCGATCCTTTCTTGACTGCCTCCTTGTTCTACTGCCCCGTCTATCCCAACCTGCCTTCTGGACCTCGACTACTCTCCGATCTTCAGCCCCTCCGGTAACTCGTTTCTGCCTTCTGTCTCTCACCACGATATTTGCCCAGCCCTGATCTGTACTTCTGCCTGCCATTCATATTGCTGTTGTGTGTGTGTGTTCCCCCAGGTCTCCGACCACCAGATGAGCGTGCCCAGACGTTTCACCACCCTCAGCCCGATACGCCGCTCCATCACTGGGGAACACACACACTAAGCACTTGGACTGGACACCCCTGGACATTTGGTGACCCCCGGAGCACAGGTACCCACAGGAGGACCCTGAAAGACCCCTGACACCCCTGGGACTCCTCTTCCCGCCTGTAACCTTGAATAAAGAACTCTGAATTTGAACTTGCGCTCTTGGGTCCTCTTCTGTTCCCGACAGAACGATCTGACCATCATGGACCCAGCGCACTCCCTGACCACGATGGAGGAAGAGCCAGAGAGGACTGCCCTACAGCGACTGGAACGCTCTGAGGGAGACATAAATCGGATGGCTGGCGACATCGCTTCCCTTCTCCAGCTATTCAACCAGCAGCAACAACAGTTCCAACTGCAGCAACAACAGCTAGCCCAAGCCCTGCAATTACTCTCAAGCCCGGCTACTCCACCTGCACCCCCCTGGTCCTTTTGTTCCTGTACCACCGATACTCCTTCATCCCTCCGCTGGAGGTCCCAATGCTGCAGGCCCGGCAGTGCTGCCACCAGATCCCCACGCTCCTGAACCAAGGATTGGGAACCCGGAACGTTTTGATGGCAACCAGAAGCAAGTAAGACCATTCTTGAGCAGCTGCCGAATCCAGTTTGCACTACAGCCCAGGACTTTCTCAACAGAGGGAGCCAAGGTGGGGTATGTCATCACACATCTCACCGGTCGAGCTCGGTTGTGGGGAACGGCGGAATTCGACCGGCAAACCCCAGCCTGTGCCTCCTTCAGTGCCTTTGAGGAGGAGATGTTAAAGGTCTTTGACCTAGGCTCGCCAACAGCCGAAGCGTCACAAGCTCTGCTCACCATCCGTCAGGGCAATCGGACAGTGGCAGACTTCTCCATTGACTTTCGTACCCTGGCCAGTCAAAGCTCGTTTAACCCAGAGGCACTGGTGCAAGCCTTCCTCCATAGCCTGGCGGACTATATCAAGGACGAGCTTGTTTCCCATGACCCGCCCTCAACGCTTGATGCCGCCATTGACCTTGCCGTTCGCATTGACCGCCGTATACAGACCCGGAGGAGGGAGAAGGGCCGTCTCAGTCAACCTGCCATCCGTACTCGGGTCGATACCGCTTCTGTCCAGCCCCTGCCTGTCAAGTCCCATAGCCAACTCAATCAGCCTGAGGCCATGGAGATTGGCCGTGCCTCTCTGACTCCCGAGGAGCGTCGGCGCCGTCTAAGCTCCAACCTTTGCCTCTACTGTGGTGGCGAGAATCACCGTGTCGCTACTTGTCCGGCAAAAGCCGCAGCTCACCAGGTGTAGGGGAGATCCGGGTGAGCTCAACAAGCCTTCAGTCTCCCTCCATCCGAAAGACCCTGCTTCATCTCCGCCTTCAGCTTTCTGACAAGACTCATACATTGGCCGCCCTTGTGGATTCCGGAGCCGAAGCAAACATCATGGACCCTGAGCTTGCACAGCAACTGGGCGTGAACCATCATCAACTGACACAACCCATTCCTGCACGAGCCCTGGATGGGCATCATCTTGGCACTGTCACTCATATCTCCGCCCCTGTGACAATCCTGCTGTCAGGAAACCACCAGGAGTCCATCCAGTTTCACCTCCTACACTCACCTGGCCAACCACTCATTCTTGGATACCCGTGGCTCCGTCAGCACAACCCCCACATCGACTGGGAGACAGGAACAGTCCGTGAGTGGGGAAGGAGTTGTCACCAGACCTGTTTAAGGGGGGCCACCCTGCCCGTTCACCGGGAAGGATCTAGCGCTACCTCCGACATATCCAATGTTCCGGCCTGTTACCACAGCCTGAAAGAGGTGTTCAACAAATCCAAGGCGACATCTCTACCCCCACACAGACCCTATGACTGCGCGATTGATCTCCTGCCTGGCACAGCACCTCCCAAGGGTCGTCTGTATTCACTGTCAGCCCCGGAAAGAAAGGCCATGGAGGACTACATTAATGACTCTCTTGCCTCCGGGATAATTAGACCGTCGTCTTCCCCCGCAGGAGCGGGATTCTTCTTTGTCGGCAAGAAGGACGGTTCTCTTCGTCCATGCATAGATTACCGGGGTCTGAACGACATCACGGTTAAGAATCGCTACCACTGCCCTTACTTTCGTCTGCCTTCGAACTGCTGCAGGGAGCCACTGTATTCACTAAGCTGGACCTTCGCAATGCCTACCATCTGGTGCGGATGAGGGAGGGAGACGAATGGAAGACAGCGTTCAACACACCAACCGGCCACTATGAATATCTCGTCATGCCCTTCGGCCTCACCAATGCCCCAGCAGTTTTTCAAGCCCTAGTGAATGATATCCTCAGGGACATGCTAAATACGTTCGTATTTGTGTACCTTGACGATATTTTAATATTCTCAAAGACTCTGTCAGAACACACGCACCACGTCCGGTTGGTCCTGCGCCGCCTGCTGGAGAACTCTCTTTTCGTGAAGGCAGAGAAGTGCGAGTTCCATGCCAAGACCGTTTCATTCCTGGGGTATGTGGTGACCGAGGGCAGCATTCAGATGGATCTCACGAAGGTGTCGGCTGTCACTTCCTGGCCAGTTCCTGAGTCTCGGAAGAAGTTGCAACAGTTCCTGGGCTTTGCCAACTTTTATAGGAGATTCATCAGAAACTATAGCACAGTGGCTGCACCCCTCACGGCGCTAACCAGCACTAAACAACCGTACCAATGGACATCAGCTGCTGATAAGGCCTTCAATATCCTCAAGACATGTTTCACTTCTGCTCCCATCCTCCAGATGCCAGATGCAGCAAGGCAGTTTGTGGTGGAGGTAGATGCTTCGGACGTGGGAGTGGGTGCAGTGCTTTCTCAAAGAGCAGCTGAGGATGGCAAGATGCACCCCTGTGCCTTCTACTCCCGTCGGCTAACCCCTGCCGAATGCAACTACGACATTGGGAACCGCGAGCTGTTGGCTGTCAAGCTCGCCCTTGAAGAATGGCGGCACTGGTTAGAGGGGTCAAAGGAACCATTCGTAGTGTGGACAGACCACAAGAACCTGGAGTATATCCAAACAGCCAGGAGGCTGAACTCCCGTCAACAGCGGTGGTCTCTGTTCTTTACGCGCTTCAATTTCACGCTCTCCTACCGCCCGGGATCTCGCAACATCAAACCTGATGCTCTTTCCCGGATGTTTCAGAAGGACGAGACCACCGCCATGACAGCTCCCATTCTTCCCAGCCACTTGGTCGTAGCGGCCCTCACCTGGGAGATCGAGAAGCAGGTCATGGAGGCTCTTCGGGACCAGCCAGGTCCAAGCACCAGCGCCCCCAACCGTCTGTTTGTTCCAGCAAATCTCAGGTCACCTGTGATTCAGTGGGGGGCACGAATCCCGTCTGGCCTGTCATCCCGGCATCACTCGCACCCTTCATCTGGTCCGCCAGCGGTTCTGGTGGCGGGGGATGAGACGGGATGTCCGAGAATTCATCCGAGCTTGTCCCACTTGTAACCGAAACAAGACTCCCAACCAGCCTCCTGCTGGGTTGCTGCAACCCCTACTCATACCCAAGAGGCCCTGGTCCCACGTTTCACTGGACTTTGTTACGGGCCTTCCGCCCTCTGACGGACACACAGTCATCCTTACCATTGTTGACCGCTTTAGTAAGATGACCCACTTCGTGCCCCTTCCCAAACTACCCTCTGCTAAAGAGACCTCCCAGGTGGTCCTGGAACATGTGTTTCGTATCCATGGCCTACCCCAGGATATAGTGTCAGACCGGGGCCCGCAATTCTCAGCAACCTTTTGGAAGGAGTTCTGTCATCTCCTTGGGGCCACCGCCAGCCTATCGTCTGGATTCCACCCGCAGTCAAACGGCCAGACTGAACGCATGAACCAGGAGCTGGAGAAGGCACTGAGGTGTGTGGCTTCCCAAAATCCCCGGGCCTGGGCTCAACACCTGCTCTGGGTGGAATATGCCCATAATTCACTCACCAGTTCCTCCACCGGGCTCTCCCCCTTTCAGTGTGTCTACGGGTATCAACCTCCACTGTTTGCCAGCCAGGAGGCGGATGCCACCTGTCCGTCTGCTCTTGCGTATGCCCGCCGCTGCCGCCGCACTTGGGCCCAGGCTCGCACTGTGCTCCTGAAGTCTGGAACCAGCTACGCCGTCGGTGCCAACCGACGGAGGACCCCAGCACCTACTTACCGGGTTGGTCAGAAGGTCTGGCTGTCTGCCCGGGATCTGCCGCTGCGGGTTGTATCACGAAAGCTGGCCCCTCGCTTCATTGGTCCTTTTCCTGTGCAGAAAGTCATCAGTCCAACGGCGGTCCGACTTCAGTTGCCCGCTTCCATGCGGGTCCACCCCACCTTCCACGTCTCCAAGGTCAAGCCGGTCCATGAAAGTCCCCTGGTCCCTGCAGCTCCGGCGCCACCTCCTCCGCGCCTCGTAGATGGCGGTCCTGTCTTCACCGTCCGGCGGCTGCTCCGCTCTAGGCGAAGGGGTAGGGGTCTCCAGTACCTCGTTGATTGGGAGGGATATGGTCCAGAGGAGAGGACCTGGATCCCGGCCAGGAGGATAGTGGACCGGACCCTTATCACTGACTTCCACCGACTACATCCTGATCAGCCTGCAATCCGTAGGGGGCCGTCCAAGAGGGGTTCCTAGCCGTCCGGCCCGCCCTGCTCCTGTCTCAGTGCCTGTCCTGTCTCCCGACCGTGACCCTCCAGCTCCTTCTGAGGATGAGGAGATTCACTCGGACCGCTCGGAGGAGTTCTGACCCGCCGCCTGCTCCCCTCCACCCTCCCGGCATGATGTTGTTCTTGGGACTTCTGGGGCCGTCCCTTGGAGGGGGGGTCCTGTCATGAGCACTCTCTCTCCCTGGTAGCAACATTAATTGCATTCAATTATCTTCCACTCTGCTCACCTCCCTCTCTCTACTCAGCCTAACTAGCTCCACCTGCCCTGCTCTGCTCTTGTTACCTGGCCAGCTGCACTGCATTTCCCACTCACCATCCTCACCTTGCCTCACTCTGTTCTAATTACTCTGCCAGCTGAACTGCATTTCCCCACTACCTCTCCCAGTATATCAAGCCCTGTTTTTCAGCCAAGCCCTGTCAGATCGTCTTCAAACCCGGACCAGTATCCTGCCTGTCTGCGCTCTGACTCCTGTTTGTGATACCGATCCTTTCTTGACTGCCTCCTTGTTCTACTGCCCCGTCTATCCCAACCTGCCTTCTGGACCTCGACTACTCTCCGATCTTCAGCCCCTCCGGTAACTCGTTTCTGCCTTCTGTCTCTCACCACGATATTTGCCCAGCCCTGATCTGTACTTCTGCCTGCCATTCATATTGCTGTTGTGTGTGTGTGTTCCCCCAGGTCTCCGACCACCAGATGAGCGTGCCCAGACGTTTCACCACCCTCAGCCCGATACGCCGCTCCATCACTGGGGAACACACACACTAAGCACTTGGACTGGACACCCCTGGACATTTGGTGACCCCCGGAGCACAGGTACCCACAGGAGGACCCTGAAAGACCCCTGACACCCCTGGGACTCCTCTTCCCGCCTGTAACCTTGAATAAAGAACTCTGAATTTGAACTTGCGCTCTTGGGTCCTCTTCTGTTCCTGACAATAATCATCGTGTCAAAATTTCTCCTCTGTCTGTCTATTTTCTCCGTCTCCCTGCAGCCCCCAGATGGGACCTATGACCCTAACCAACCATTTTGTTTTGTAGGCTGAGCACAACCGCATGTCATAGTTTTAGTGCCGTAAACCAAAACGTGTCCTAATCTCGTGTCATAAACTCCCCCTTTCTGTAGTGTAGTGTCGCAAAATCATGCACATGCGCACAGCCATTCAAAAACACGTTTTCACCGTGGAAGATTTTAGATCTCTCCCCAAACAGACAGAATAACCGTCCAACTGTAACTCTCATTTTCCCCTCCTAGTCAAACAACATTTAACAGCGCTCACAAAACATACAACCTGACTTACAGACAGTGACAAGTTTAAGAGACTTTAATCTATCGCAATGGCGTCTCTAAGGATACGTTAGCATGTAGCACGCAACACAATTAGCATTAGCCTCTAGCTAACTGCGGCCTACCCAGCCCTAAGTAGCCTGCACTGCCCTATCAATTTTAAACATATTTATCCTACCGTTTTTGCTACCGGGACTAATGAGCATTACACCGAGAAATCAGACCCAATCAAACACCCCGTCGGACGAGAGTCAAATCATAATCACAATCAGATAAACCTCATGAATCCGAGCTCTCTTTACAAAAAAAAAGAAACCCACCGTCCACCCATTCTATCGTGTAAACGGATTGCCGGCCCGACATCTAAAATGGCCCCCCCTGGAGGTCTTAAATGGTACAGTGCCCTAAAGAATGCGCATATCTGCCTTAATCGTCACTTCAATAATTAAATCCTACCGTTTTATGCTCTACATTCCAATTATCTGCCGTTTCAATGGAATAAATTTTAGCAGACTCTAATCGACCGCAATAACACCACCGGGGCAAGGTTGTAATGGAACATCTCTCCAGTGTACATATCCAATCTAACAAACTCCGAAGCGGTAAGAACGCACTCACCCTTTTTTGGCCATGCCTCAGAGCAGGTCAGCCTAGCGATTGACTGAAACAAGGAAGAGACGCAAACCCAGCCCCACGTTGGGCGCCATTATGTCGTATCTGATGAATGGTGGCAATTATTGCTGTCAACACAGAGTTCGCTATGCTGTATCGTGTTAGAGGCTTTTATTAAAATCACGAGGTTTACAGCATAGGTACAGACCCGCGATGTCCGGAGAACGGCTCCCCGATTGCCCTGGCCGTTCTGACGTCTCATCGTTTAACCCCTATTTATAAACAATGCAAAAAGAGGGGTGACTCCCTCTTCTGGCCAATCACCAGTCTCCCCTGGGGCATCACCCTCCCAACGCTACATTTGAACTAAGATCATAAAACAACATTCTTTGTTCCTCCAAAACATTTAACAAAGGCATAATCTTCAGATACGATACTATCATTCTGATTGTAACGTTACATGAAGACAAAAACCATAGCTCTAAATGTAACGTTATGAAATGTTCCTAGGATATCTCCAAAATAACATGATATTCAGAACCTTTCATGGACTACCAAGGAACGTTTTTAAAGTTCCCATGATGTCCGTATAGCGACCAGATATTTATAACCTCTATAATACTTATTAGAAACGTTATGAATGTGCCTGTAATGTCTCAAACAGGCTATGACATTCACTACCTCTGGAAGACTTAAGGGGAATGTTACAAATGTCTCAGTTACGTTCCTTGTTACCTGGGTTGTTGCGATTTTTGTGGGACTGGAGAACAAAATGCCAGGAAAGTAAAATAAGGTTATTACCTGGATTCCATGCTTTTAAAATAACGGCTATTACTGAAAAGTATAGAACACTTTAGTTTCCGGTTCATTTTCGGGAGAACCGGTTCCAACCCTAGATTACAACACATGTAGAAAACTGCTGGACATTACATTCAGGCAGCTTCAAAATAGTAGTGCAACCGTCAACTTCTCTCTCTCTAATGCATCCGCACTGTCTGCAGTGAAGTATGTTGATTTAAACAAACTCAGAAATCTCAAATAAATTGATTATTTATTAAATTATCTTGACGAAATGATGTACATTCAATCACGCAGACAAACCCAAAGTCTCTAGTTAGCTATGTGACTTGTAAAATAGTTTTTATCACGTTCTTCACTCACTCGGTTTGACACAAAAATAACACATAGCTAAAACCTTTAACAAACTTGATAATACCTTGACGTATTTGTGACCTAGCATGTTATGAAATGTTCTTTCTACATTAGAAAGTTGAAAGGTGCTATTACATAACTGTAGTAATACATTTGAAACGGACACAACAGCTATTGTCTTGACAGCACAGTTTTAGAGCTTTTATCTTTATCTGAAGAATGGTGCCCGCCTGACCACTGAGGTATAAGAGGTAGAGACTGTCTCCAAGATGGCCGACCGTTGTTTTCAACGTAATCTACTCACGTTCGCATCAGGCCAGGGTTCTGGTTGGGAAGTAGCCATCCTATGTACCTAGAGGAGACTGGCGGTAGGGTACTAGTGGGTAACTCGCCCCCCCTAAGAACAATGTCTAATTGCTGACACACACAAAAAAAGAAATGGTGGGGGGATTATGTGGATGAAGGTCATGCTTAGGCTAATAAACTATAAAGGGAAATAAATTGCTACAGTTTACACTTTTTTAGTTATTTAATTAAATGTTGTTTTTAGAAAAGGGGCGTTTTTTTAAGTCGCAGGGTAAGTGCCCCCCTTGGGGCAGAAATCTTTCTGATTGAGAGGGGGTCAAATACTTATTTCCCTCATTAAAATGCAAATCAATTTATAACATTTTTGACATGCGTTTTTTCTGGATTTTTGTTGTTGTTATTCTGTCTGTCACTGTTCAAATAAACCTACCATAAAAATTATAGACTGATCATGGCTTTGTCAGTGGGCAAACGTACAAAACCAGCAGGGGATCAAATACTTTTTTCCCCTCACTGTATACCTTGTTATTAGCTTGTACCTATAATTGTTGATCAGTCAGGTAGCATGTTAACTAACTACCAATACACTGCTTGAAACTATAATTGTTCAGAATGTGTAAGTTTACTAGTTAATAAGAAAATAAATAAAATGTAATTGTTCAATAATGTGTAATGTGTAATTGTTCAATAATTCAATGTGTTGTGTTTAAAAATAAAAATATCTGATCATATAAATGTGTTGCATTTCAAATTACTTTTACAAATAAAAATATGTGATAATAAACAAACAAATCTAAACTAACAAATGTCAAATAATATTTGTAGGCAAGATGGCCAGTCAATTTGAATAGCGTTATTGTGTATTCTACGTAATGACGCAATTTTATGTTATAACGAAAAATGTATGCACTCACTAACTGTAAGTCGGTCTGGATAAGAGCGTCTGCTAAATGACTAAAATGTAAAAGTAATGATGTCATCACGCAATGACATCACAAAGTCATTTAGCAACTTTTAGCAACAGGGGAGTTGCTCTTTCAACTTTCAAATTTCTCTTAGACTTTCCAACATAATAATAGCCACATGGGCACATCAGGAAATATACCACACATTTTGTTTTACAGGAAATTCTACCCAGGACATACATTTTATTTCCAGTATGAGGGTGAAGAAAGAAATCCCCCTTGGTCATCACATTACAGTTCTCACAATGATTTGAGGGGAGGGTGGATAGGAAATGCTGAGGGGGAACATATTCATCTGCTCTTACTAGGCTGTCCTTTAGGTTTCTAGCATGTTTAAAAGAGAATCGAGAGATATTCTGAAAAGCCCGGCCCACAGAGGGATCCCAGTCCTAAATAGAAGTCAGAGATCAAACTCCTGGTTCTCCCCTGTTCCTTCCACACACCCTCCCATTGTACTGTATGTATGAACACATTTTGAACAATGGCTGCCTAAAATGCTGTGGTGCTTACAAACACAATAGGAAAGGTTGTGGTAGACGTGGGCCATCACAGGTGAGTTCACAGCTCTTTTACTCTGAGCATTTATATCAATGACTCACCCTCAGATGGACCATCAATGCCAGAGTTCTACAATACCGTTTACATAATCAACTGGGCATTTCAACAGTCTGTCCCTCAATGTAGTCCTGGGCATATATTGTTTATCTTACTATTGTTATAACTGCTAACTTTTTAGCATTTGTGGCACAAATCCATTGCAAGTCAATGGTACGTATACAGTCACAGTGAAAGTCTACACACCCCTTTACATTTTGCAAGCTTAAATCTTAATAGAGATTAAATATAGTGTTTATCCTGCCGACCTACAAAAACTATTCCACATTCTCAGTGTAAGAAAATTGTAGAACAATTTTACTTCTAAAGATATCCAGTAGTTTTGATTACATATATTTTCACACCCCATGAAACAGTTCTACAGCATCTGTACATGTGTGTTGTGGCTTGTAACTTGCTAGGTAGCGGTTTAAGACATGGTTTGAATCCTAATCAACCCATCCAATGTGAGTACATGTTGAAGTACAGTAGATTAATAAAGCTACAGTACTGCAGCTGGTGACAAAGCTGCATATATTGAAAAAGCTTGTTAGTGCATAGGTCAAATGTATCTTTGTGATGCTCATTTCAGGTCTTTTTTTACAGCTTTAGACAAACACTAAATATTTAACTTAAAACATAGTTTTGTTGTATTTAATGATAGAGAAGAGAAGAGTTTGACCAACACAGATTAATGTCCAATCTTTGAGGCCATGTCTACATTGTTAGAGTGGTCACATGCCAATCTGTTCCATATAATAGACAGTCTTTGGAACAGTGGAAAGCTACATGGCCCCTTGGTTGTTGCTAAGCAGGCATTCTTCTTCTATGGTGTTTATTGGTGGTGTTCAGAACAACGTTAAAGGTGCATCACTGCCACCTTCTGGGCTGGAGTGTGATAGAGACATGTGGTTCTGGCCTGGTGAGATCACAGGGTCAGAGAAAACTCCTGAATGTGGTCATACCAAAACACTCCAGGCACTCAGCCCATAAGAGCCATTCATACTGTCAGATCTAATATGGAAGAACTGAATACAACCACAAGAACCATTCATACTGTCAGATCTAATATGGAAGAACTGAATACAAAAGAGAAGGAGAGGTTGACCAGTACAAATTCATGCACTTATGTTATTTTTCATTGGCAGATCAATGCAGTTTTCCAAACATAATCATCATCAGTTGTTTTGTAAGATTTTAACTGAACAAAAATATAAACACAACGCCAATTGTGCACTCCCTCAAAATGTAGACATCTGTGGCATTGTGTTGTGTGACAAATCTGCACATTTCAGAGAGGCCTTTTATTGTACCCAGCACAAGGTGCACCTGTGTAATGATCATGCTGTTTAATCAGCTTCTTGATATGCCACAACTCGCAGGTGGATTGATTATCTTGGCAAAGGAGAAATGCTCACTAACAGAAATGGAAACAAATTTGTGCACCAAATTTGAGAGAAATAAGCTTTTTGTGTGTATGGAACATTTCTGGGATCTTTTATTTCAGCTCATGAAACATGGGACCAACACTTTACATGTCAAGTTTATATATATATTTTTAGTATAGTTTTAGAAGACAATTCACTAAACACGTAGTCATTTCATTTTAATTGTCACATGTTTGGTAAACAACAGGTGTAGACTAACAGTGAAATGTTGACCAACAATGGAGAACACAATACAACAATTATAATAATAGGAAAAAAGATTGTAGCACAAGGAATTAATACACGATGAGCAATGGTAGCTTGGCTATATACATGGGGTGCCAATACCTAGTCAATGGTAGCTTGGCTATATACATGGGGTGCCAATACCTAGTCAATGATAGCTTGGCTATATACATGGGGTGCCAATACCTAGTCAATGATAGCTTGGCTATATACAGTGCACTCTGAAAGTATTCAGACCCCTTGACTTTTTCCACATTTTATTACGTTACAGCCATATTCTAAAATGGATTTAATCATTTTTTCCCCCTCATCAATCTACACACAATACCCCATAATGTCAAAGCAAAAGACAGGTTTTTAGAAGTTTTTCCTAATTTATTAATAAAAAACGGAAATATCAAATTTACATACGTTTTCAGACCCTTACAGGCCAAATTCAGCATAGAGTCTTCTTGGGTATGACGCTAAAAGCTTGGCACACCTGTATTTGGGGAGTTTCTTCCATTCTTCTCTGCAGATCCTCTCAAACTCTATCAGGTTGGATGGGGAGCGTTGCTGCACAGCTATTTTCTGGTCTCTCCGGAGATGTTCAATCGGGTTCAAGTCTGGGCTCTGGCTGGGCCAGGTGAACCTTTGCCCCAGTCTGAAGTCCTGAGCGCTCTTGAGCAGGTTTTCATCAAGGATCTCTCTGTACTTTGCTCCGTTCATTATTCCCTCGATCCTGACTAGTCTCCCAGTCCCTGCCTCTGAAAAACATCCGCACAGCATGATACTGCCACAACCATGCTTCACCGTAGGCATGGTGCCAGGTTTCCTCCAGACGTGACGCTTGGCATTCAGGCCAAAGAGTTCAATCTTGGTAACATCAGACCAGATAATCTTGTTCTTGGTCAGAGTCCTTTAGGTGCCTCTTGGCAAACTCCAAGCGGGCTGAACTCTGGAGCTCTGTCAAAGTGATCATCGGGTTCTTGGTCACCTCCCTGACCAAGGCCCTTCTCCCCCCCGATTAATCAGTTTGGCCGGGCGGACAGCTCTAGGAAGAATCTTGGTGGTTCCAAACTTCTTCCATTTAAGTATGGAGGAGGCCACTGTGTTCTTGGGGACCTTCAATACTGCAGACATGTTTTGGTACCCTTCCCCAGATCTGTGCCTTGACACAATCCTGTCTCAGAGCTCTACGGACAATTCCTTCGACCTCATGGCTTGGTTTTTGCTCTGACATGCACTGTCAACTGTGGGATGTTATATAGCCAAGTGTGTGCCTTTTCAAACCATGTCCAATCAATTGAATTAATCTCAGGTGGACTCCAATCAATTTGCAAAAATGTCTAAACCTGTTTTCACTTTGTCATTATGGGGTATTGTGTGTAGATTGATGAGGGATAAAACAAAACAAAAATAGACTTATAAAATCAATCAGTGGATGGTCAAGAGTGTGCATGTCCTTCACCAGGTGCACTGCAGCCTGTTCTCGCCTGCTCTGCAGTGATAGGAGCTGTGGTTGGACTGCTTCACCTCTGGAGATGATCCTCAAGGCCCTCCTCTGCACCCTGTCTAGTTGGGCCTGCTGCTTTTTACTGCATCCAACCAACTAACAGCACTCCACCGTATTCCAGACAAGGCCTGGCCAGTGTAGTATAGACTGTGACCAGATCTTCAGTAGGACATTACTGGCAAGAATAGTCAAAAAGGCGTTTTGAGGCATTTCTCACTGGCTGCTCCACGTGTCACCACTGAGGTTAGAGTCTAGATGAAAACCAAGATACTTGGTTGTTGTTACCACTGGTACTTCCTGTCCTCCTAGGATTAGTGGTGTAGGTTGTGGATGGTCCTCTGACCAAGGGCTAAATGTGCCAGTTGCCATCACCCTCTGCCCTCTTTCGGTGGTGTAGCTGTGGAGCCAGGCTAGTAACCTTACACACAGTTCAATGTCAGACAGATGTTGCAGGAACTTTGCGTGATCTACTCAATCAAAGGCCTTGGACACATCAGCAAGTAACACCCTCATCATTGTTGGTTTTATGGAGTCTGTAGCTGTCAGCCAGGAGTGTGTGGCATTCACAAGGGCGGTAGTAGTGCTGGACTTGGGAGGTAGTCATACATATTCGTGCACTCAGATAAAAGTGTCGCCTGCCAGTAGGAGGTGTTAACAATGTGTTTGATGACAGGGGCTAGATCTTCTGCATGCTCTTTTAGTAACCAGGCTGGAATGCCATCTGCTTTACGTGGGCTGAGTCTAGTCAGAGCTTGCTTTAACTAGCCAATGCTGCACAGCTCAACCTGCCTTGTAGACATGGGCAGGGGGAAGATGGCAAGAGGTGTGGTGCTTGTCCATGCCTCAGCAAAGAAGCCATTCAAAACATCAGCCAGGTCGTCGTCTTCAATTCCCTCGACCTGTATTCTCCCTCCTGATGTTTTCTTTGGTCCCAGTCCATTGATAATGAAGTCCCACCATTCCTTAGGGTTTTTCTTCTTTAGGTCCTGGATTTCAGTTTTGTAGTAGCTTGTCTTTGCTTCCTTGATAAGCATTTGCACGGTGTTTCTGTATTTTCTCCATGTCATTTTTTCTCCCCATCTGTTGAAAATATTCTGTATTTTCCTGATGGCAGCCTTTATTCTTTCAGCCATCCAGGGCTGGTCCAGTGTTGTTGTTTTCTTATTTCTTATTGACATGCATACATCAAGTGCAGTTTGAATGCAGGAGTTGAACGTCTCCACCTTTGCATCGATGCTCTCCACCTCATATATGGCAGACCAGTCAGTACTGGCCATACATCGTGCAAAGGTCTCCTTTCTGTTCTGGGTTACCAGATGTCATTTTTTCCCCTGCACCTCTCTTCTCCCTCCTGATGTTGTGTTTGGAGAGAACAGCAGACATTTGTGATCACTGGATCCGAGAGGAGCAAGTACAGTGGGGGGTTGTGTTGATCAGATCTAGGATGGAGTCCCCTCTGTGGTCTTGTCTTTGACCACTTGTTTCATGTCTGGATGGGAGTTTGTCAGCATCTTGATGGGCAGGTGATTTAAGTCTCCGCACAGGATGAGACCCATTTGGGGAGAGGACATCCTGATCACATGGACAGTGATTATGAGATAATCCAGTGTTCTGCTGCAGTGTTTTGTCATGTGCCCATGGTGGATGTTAGAGCACTCCACTACCAGAGATGAAACTGAGCTGGGGTGTTGTTTAGGACGGAGCTGAAGACACTCAAACTCTTCTTTCTCTAGGTCAGTTATTCTTCTCTTTGCCTGCATACTGTGATTCACATACATAGCCACGCCCCCTCCTCGCATCCCCTCTCTGGACCTGTCATTTCTGAACAGCTGATAGTCTTTGTCATCAGAACAGCCTTAATTCTTTGGGGCATGGACTCTACAAGGTGTCGAAAGCATTCCACAGGGATGCTGGCCCATGTTGACTGCAACGCTTCCCACAGTTGTGTCAAGTTGAATGGTAGTGGATTTCTACTCAGAATAGCTCGTTCCATCTCCTACAACAGATGCACAATTGGATTGAGATCTGGTGCCTCGGAAGGCCACTGCAGTAACCTGAATTCACTGTCATGTTTGTGGAACCATTCCTGGACAAGCCTTGTGGCATGGGGCATAATCCTGCTGAAAAAAATTATTTGCAGATGGATAACTGCTACCATGAAGGGATACACCTGATTGGCAATGATGTTTAGATATCCTGTGGCATTCAAATGTTGCTCTACTTTTATCAAGGGCCCAATGTGTGCCATGAAAACACACCACCACCACCAGCCTGCAATGCTGACACACGGCATGGATGCATGTACTCATGGTTTCCTCCATACCTTAGTCCCCCCATCCAAGGTAATCTCAATACCTTTACAGTAGAAGCTACCTAAGCACAGCAAAACTGACAAGGTGAACACTGATCAGTAAAGTAAAGAGATGCTAACATTCTACAACGTTCCCTTTCCTCTGCACAGTTCTCTCACGGTGATAAACATAAGGACTACAATAGTGTTCTATGCTTTCTTCATTTGATCCAATCCACTACCACTTCTTATGTATACGTTGGTGTCTTTTTAATTTGCCCAATCTGTAGAATCTCGTCTCAGTCAGTGCAGTGATAGGTCTTTTCTCCAGTGTGTAACGTTGGTGTGTTTTTACGTTGGCCAATCAAGAGAAACTCTTGCCATATTAAGAGCAGAAGCAAGGCTTGTCTCCTGTGTGTGTTCTCTGATGACCTTGCAGCTCAGCTGTTGTTTTTCGATCAGTGGGAAGGCTTCTCTCATTTATGTTTACCTTGGTGTCTTTTTAAATGGCCAATTTGAGAATAAATCTTTCCACAGTCAGAGCAGGAAAACGGCTTCTCTCCCGTATGTATACGTTGATGATGTTTTAAGTTGCCAGGTTGAGAGAAACTTGCCCCACAGTCAGAGCAGGAGTAAGGCTTCTATCCTGTGTGTGTTCTCTGATGAACTTTAAGCTCAAATGATGTTTTGAAGCACTTTACACAGTCAGAGCAGGAGTAAGGCTTCTCTCCTGTATGTATACGTTCATGTATTTTAAGTTGGCCCAGTCGAGAGAAACTTTTCCCACAGTCAGAGCAGGAGTAAGGCTTCTCTCCTGTATGTATACGTTGATGTTGTTTTATGGTGTAAAGTTGAGAGAAACTTGCCCCACAGTCAGAGCAGGAGTAAGGCTTCTCTCCTGTATGTATACGTTCATGTATTTTAAATTTGTCCAGTCGAGAGAAACTTTTCCCACAATCAGAGCAGGAGTAAGGCTTCTCTCCTGTATGTATACGTTCATGTATTTTAAATTTGCCCAGTCGAGAGAAACTTTTCCCACAGTCAGCGCAGGAGTAAGGCTTCTCTCCTGTGTGTATACGTTCATGTGTTTTAAAGTGGCCCAGTTGAGAGAAACTCTTCCCACAGTCAGCGCAGGAGTAAGGCTTCTCTCCTTTGTGTGTTCTCTGATGAAATGTTAGCTCAGTTGATGTTGTGAAGCATTTTCCACAGTCAGAGCAGGAGTAAGGCTTCTCTCCTGTGTGCACTCTCTGATGAACTGTCAGAGCCTTTGATGTTGTGAAATTCTTCCCACAGTCAGTACAGGAATTCAGATTCTCTCCTGTGTGTATTTGTAGGTGTATTTTTAACTTTGATAGAATTGAGAAACTCTTCTCACAATGTGGGCAGTGGTGAGACCTCTTAGCTCTGTGATCTTCCTGCTGTTGCTCGTTGGATGTAGAGAATGTCTCAACATGGTATCCTGTGTGAACAACATCAGAAGAACCAGTGAGTTGGTGGATTATACATGTCAATCAAATGTATTTTATGAAGATTGTCTACTTCACTTCTTTAGTCTACTCTCTGAGCACTCCAGATAGCACAGTGAATAAAACAAATGCTGGCAATACTGGTGTCAAACCAGTGGCATGAAATAATATCTACCTTCTCATTGACAAATTTCATCGTGAAACAGTTCTACTGCAACTTTTCATGCACATTGGGAAATTGGAATGAATAACAAACTTAATTAGATAGAATCTACTCTTACCATGAGAAACATATTTCCCAATCTTCTCCTCCTCTTCTTCATCTTTAGTGTTGACATTCAGCTCCAGTGTTTGACTGCAGTCTTCCAGCTTCACTGATGCCATCTCTGGATCCTGCAGCACAAACTGGGCACCACTGTCACAATCAGGACCCAGTGACTGTAGGTTTGGACTTAGTGTGGAAGGAGAGAGGCTGGCTGGGTTTGTCCTCACTATTGATGTTACCGGCCTCAGATTTAATTCTAGTCGTCCTGTAGTAACAATGAGAAACAGTCACAAAAAGTTATTGTCTTGACAGTTCTGGCACTTTCTTTATTCTCTAAAAATATACTCATCTTGTTATATTATCTATCTCTTCAGTGCTTGACTTTGACAGAAATAGGTGCCGGTACTTAACCTATAGTAGATTTTCCCAAATTCAAACTCATTCCAGGGGTTTTCTTTATTGTTACTATTTTCTACATTGTATAATAATAGTGAAGACATCACAACTATGAAATAACACATATGGAATAATGTAGTACCCAAAAAAGTGTTAAACAAATCAAAATATATATTTTATATTTGAGATTCTTCAAAGTAGGCAACCTTTGCCTTGATGACAGCTTTGCACACTCTTGGCATTTTCTTAACCAGCTTCGACGTAGTCACCTGGAATGCATTTGAATCAACAGTTAAAAGTTAATTTGTGGAATATCTTAATGTGATTGAGCCAATCAGTTGTGTTGTGACAAGGTAGGGGTGGTATCCAGAAGATAGGCCTATTTGGTAAAAGACCAAGTCCATATTATTGCAAGAACAGCTCAAATAAGCAAAGAGAAACAACAGTCCATCATTACTTTAAGACATGAAGGTCAGTCAATATGGAACATTTCAAGAACTTTGAAAGTTTCTTCAAGTGCATTCGCAAAAACCATCAAGCGCTATGATGAAACTGGCTCTCATGAGGACCGCCACAGGAAAGGAAGACCCAGAGTTACCTCTGCTGCAAGGGATAAGTTCATTAGAGTTACCAGCCTCAGAAATTGCAGCCCAAATAAATGCTTCACAGACTTCAGGTAACAGACACATCTCAACATCAACTGTTCAGAGGAGACTGTGTGAATCAGGCCTTCATGGTCGAATTGCTGCAAGGAAACCACTACTAAAGGACATCAACAAGAAGAAGAGACTTGCTTGGACCAAACAACATGAGCAATGGACATTAGACTGGTGGAAATCTGTCCTTTTGTCTGATGTGTCCAAATTTGAGATTTTTGGTTCCAACCGCAGTGTCTTTGTGAGACGCAGAGTAGGTGAACGGATGATCTCTACATGTTTGGTTCCCACCGTGAAGCATGGAGGAGGTGGTGTGATGGTGCTTTGCTGGTGATTTATTTTGAATTCAAGGCACACTTACCCAGCATGGCTACCACAGCATTCTGCAGCGATACACCATCCCATCTGGTTTGGGCATAGTGGGATTATCATTTGTTTTTCAACAGGACAATGACACAACACACCTCCAGGCTGTGTACGGGCTGCATCAGATGACCTGGTCTCTACAATCATCCGACCTCAACCCAATTGAGATGGTTTGGGATGAGTTGGACCGCAGAGTGAAGGAAAAGCAGCCAACAAGTGCTCAGCATGTGTGTGAACTGCTTCTGATGGAGATTTTTTAGTGAACTATGAGATAAAACTGGGTTAATCACGAACATAGTTAGAATTCTTTGTTGCTGGGCCAGGAACTTAATTGGGTCATTTCACTGTGTGTGTGTGGGAAAGTGGGAATCAAACTTAGGGTCTAATTGATTGCTCTTACATAAATCCATGGCTGTCCTATCTTATCAAAGACTGAAACTAGCCTGTGGCATTTTGTCTCTCTCGGCGCCAGGGTTGAACAGAGTTTAAACTAAACATGAGTGTTTTTGCAAGACAGGGGAGTGATTGATTGTAGTACTATGTGATTCTGAACTGAATGAAAGTCGAATTTAGCCGCCACCATAGACAATGGGAGTGGGCGGAGCAATAAAACTGAAGAGGGAGGGATTTTAAAGCTAGGGTGTGTGGAGGGCACTATATAAGATGGAGAGAGAGGAAGAGGAGGTGCTACTCTGCAGACTGGCATCGGCTTTGTTGAATTTATAATAGTCATTCTTAATTCTACAAAAACTCTGGAAGTATTTTGATTTGTAATAAAGTATAGTGATTATTTTCCACAACACTTCAAGACTGTTGGAAAAGCATTCCAGGTGAAGCTGGTTGAGGCCATGTATCGTGAGATTTTGAGTGAAAACCTCCTTCCATCAGCAAGGGCATTGAAGATGAAACGTGGCTGGGTTTTTCAGCATGACAATGATCCCAAACACACTGCCCGGGCAACGAAGGAGTGGCTTCGTAAGAAGCATATCAAGGTCCTGGAGTGGCCTAGCCAGTCTCCAGATCTCAACCCCATAGAAAATCTTTGGAGGGAGTTGAAAGTCCGTGTTGCCCAGCGACAGCCCCAAAACATCACTGCTCTAGAGGAGATCTGCATGGAGGAATGGGCCAAAATACCAGCAACAGTGTGTGAAAACCTTGTGAAGAATTACAGAAAATGTTTGACCTGTGTCATTGCCAACAAAGGGTATATAACAAAGTATTGAGAAACTTTTGTTATTGACCAAATACTTTTTTTCCCCCACTGTACCATAACCCCGATACCACCATGGGGTACTCTGTTCACAACACTGACATCAGCAAACCGCACGCCCACACAACGCCATTACACGGTGGTCAGCAGTTGTGAGGCTGGTTGGGCAAAATTCTCTAAAACAACATTGGAGGCAGCTAATGGTAGAGAAATTAACCTAACATTATCTGGCAACAGCTCTGGTGGACATTCCTGCAGTCAGCATGCCAATTGCATGCTCCCTCAAAACTTGACACATCTGTGGCATTGTGTTGTGTGAAAAAACTGCAAATTTTAGAGTGGCATTTTTGTATTTGTTAGGGATCCCCATTAGATGCTGCCAAGAACCTATTCAGCTACTCTTGTCCCCAGCACAAGGTGCACCTGTGTAATGATGATCATGCTATTTAAATCAGCTTCTTGATAACCACACCTGTCAGGTGGATGGATTATCTTGGCAAAGGATAAATGCTCACTAACTGGGATGTAAACAAATGTGTGCACAACATTTTAGAAATAAGTTTGTGTCTGGAACATTTCTGGGATCTTTTATTTCACCTCATGAAACATGGGACCAACACTTTACATGTTGCGTTTATATGTTTGTTCAGTGTATACAGTATTTCTAAAAAATCATACAAACTATCAATAACTATATTAAAATTGAACTAAATCAGCCTGCTTTTCTGTTCTAATCAGGTCCCTACACAGGCTCAGAAGGATCCTGTGAGGGTGGAACATTTTCTGGCTACAGTAGACCTTGCAGGGCTTCTGCCGTGAAGTCTTGGAGGCCCAAAAACTTCTCAGCTACAGATATAATGATGTCCAGCTTCTTGGACTTATTGTGCAGTAAAATTAATAACTGTGGCTATAAATACTAAAAATCCACCTTCAAAATAAGTGTATCCAGATCACTTGATTGACGTACAACATTTGCAACTGGTTGCAGTGCATCCACCGCCATATCTTCTTCAGAACTGTGGCCTCTTGCTACTATAACTCTCTTCACCGCCTCCACATAGGAGATTTGCTGTACAGCCCTGATCCTTGACACCTCAACCTCTTTCACCCTAACAGGGCACTCTGGGAATTCAGGAATATGACCCCCACCACAGTTACAACATTTTACATTCACATGCTCTTCAATAACATATTCCTTCCGTCTGCAAACACTTGACATGTGGCCAAACTTTGTACATTTCTTGCATTGCATCAGGTTTTACACAAACTCTCTTATGGGGTATATTATATATCCCAGCTTTACATAGGGTGGTAGATACTCTTCATCAAACATCAATAATAAAGATGAACGCTGCTCCTTTTTCACATTCTCCATCCTTCTTCTTCGGGATTTGGTTGGCGGAGCGCATTCAACTTTTAGGTGCATACACCGCCACCTACTGTACTGGTGTGTGAGGCCAATCACAGCCTATATACAATAAATTCATTGATACGGTAATTAATACAAAATTGCAGTATTAGCCTGCTCTAAAAAATGTGAGGGTAAATGTTCTTGGTTCGTGCAGATGACTGACCTCCTCAGACCAATTGGCAGTACGCCCAGAACATTGTTCTGGGATCCAAAAGGGATATCTCAGTTTCAAGGTCTCAGCTTGGAGAGAAGAAGGCTTGTGAGGTATTGGTCGGTCACATGCAGGAACCAAATGTTAATGATGAATTAATTATTAATAAAGCTAAAATCATGCAAATATAACTTGTCTGTGTAAGCAGTATATAGGACAACTAACGGGACTGCCCCGGCAGAGCTCCCAACCGACGTGTACTATGGTGCTTTTACGTTTGTTGGAACCTCTCCAACAAGGGACTCATTTGACTTTGAGTCCCTTCGTGGCGATTTTCCACGACAAAAACCCACCACCCCATTCCACTATTTAACACCATCTAGTCCTACGCCAGACCACTACCACTCAACACCCCCTGCAGCTGTTCTGCAGTAAATCCTCGCAATCCCAAGTACTTCTCTGCCGCTGCCACCACAGCCTCTATTTTCGGGGACTTTTTTATCAATTTCTGCAGTACAATTGAAAACCATTGCTATAAATGCTAAAAAGCCCACCTTACTGAAGCACATACTCTTCCCATCACTCTCTCTTGGTCTCTGCCTACTCACAGGAATCCTCACCATGTACCCATCTTCCTCTACCACTCTCTTCACTGCTTCTGCTACAACACTTTCTGTACTACTGTAACCCTGGCAACCTCAATCTAATAATAATAATATGCCATTTAGCAGACGCTTTTATCCAAAGCGACTTACAGTCATGTGCGCATACATTTTTACGTATGGGTGGTCCCGGGGATCGAACCCACTACCCGTTACAAGTGCCGTGCTCTATCAATTGAGCTACAGTTGAGCTATAGAGGTCCACAATCTGCCTTTCTCTCACCTGACACCTCAGATCTCCAGCCCGTTAGCACCCCCACAACTAACACACAGAACTTTCTCCACCGATACCACACATTTCTCATCTCATGCCCTCCTGCACACTTGTCACATCTAGGCATCTCACGCCTACACACTGCTGCAACAGGCCCATAAACTTCACCCCTAAAACACTGTAGTATTTACGGAACAAAATCACTCACGGGATAACTGACCTACTGACTACCTTGATCTTATCTGGCAGAGACTATGCATCAAAATCCAGCATGACAGATAATGTATTCTCTGTTTCCCCACGCTCTACACCGGATCTACGACTCACCAAAACGGAGGGCGTCACAGACACCTGGAATCTTCCATTTCAACTGCTCATTCTCAACACTTAAACCTAACCCTGTTATCACTCCTTTCAATGCCACACTGTTCCGGAGAGCAATTCAAGTCACAATTCCTGTCCCTAATCACGTAATCCGCAGCGCCCGCTCCCTCTGGACAGAGGAGAAACAATAAATCATCACGAGTCCACTCAGTTACCTTCAACAATTCAACAGTCCCCAACCTCTTCTCCACCTAACCTGACACCACATATGGATCCATTATCTCTACAAATCTCACTCCCACTGGGCCAGAATCATCCTTGGAACGAGGCCCAAACTCGGAGTTCCTCACCGCAGGTAATTCATCCTCACTCTCGCCAGGTTCTATCTCTGAGCTACTGGAGGACGTATCCCTCTTTATACACTAGACGATAACCTCCCTCACCACACTGCTTCCCTCTACACTCAGCTCCTTCTCAGCGGTCATCACTGCACCTGCCACCACAGTTAATTAGTTTTAAATTGACACAATACCTGTTATCAAAGGTTACAGTGCAGGAGCGTGCAGGAGCTTGCAGTGTTGTTGTTTTGCATGATGTCTACTTTGATGATAGAGTTTTATAATCTGAAAGGAAATAGAGCCAAATATTGCTAAAAGTCACGCCAGGGTAAGCCTACACGAAACACAGCCATTATTTTAAGTGTTTCTAAAATGAATAAAAAGGAAAAATGATTGGAACCATTTCCCTGTTTGACCGCTAGGTTTTATGACAATTTTTGCAAAAATAATAATAAAAAAAAAACTGTATTCAGACTTTACTCAGTACTTTGTTGAAGCTCCTTTGGCAGTGATTACAGCCTCAAGTATTCTTGGGTATGACGCTACAAGCTTGGCATACCTGTATTTGGGGAGTTTCTCTGCAGATCCTCTCAAGCTTGTCAGTTAAGATGGGTAGTGTCGCCGCACAGCTATTTTCAGTTCTCTCTGTACTTTGCTCCGTTCATCTTTCCCTCGATCCTGACTAGTCTCCCAGTCCCTGCCACTGAAAAGCATCCCCACAGCATGATGTTGCCACCACCATGCTTCGCCGTTGGGATGGTGCCAGGATTCCTACAGACGTGACGCTTGACATTCAGGCCAAAGAGTTCAATTTTGGTTTCATCAGACCAGAGAATCTTGTTTTTCGGTCTGAGAGTCCTTTAGGTGTTTTTTGGCAAACTCCCAGCGAGCAAAGATTTGTGCCTTTTCATGAGGAGTTGCATCCATCTGGCCCCTCTACCATAAAGGCCTGATTGGTTGAGTGCTGCAGAGATGGCTGTCCTTCTGGAAGGTTCTCCCATCACCAGAGGAACTCAGTGACCACCGGCTTCTTGGTTACCTCCCTGACCAAGGCCCTTTTCCCCCGATTGCTTAGTTTGTCCGGGCGGCCAGATCTAGAAAAAGTATTGGTGGTTCCAAACTTCATCCATTTAAGAATGGAGGCCTTTTGATCATATCCTTGGACTAAAATGATTGACACTCAGGTGCAAGCCTAACATCATGTGCAAAGGGCCTTTGGGTAACGTAGCACATATTCAATGATATCTCTTTTTCTCACGTAGGCTGTTCATTTCTGATCTTTGATACTTTTTCTGGTTTATAAACGTATCATGGTATACTACGTTAACGCTATACGTATGGGCCATATTGTTACTTGGTAGCTACTAGCAACAGACCCTGTGTTGTGGATCATCTACCACTATTTTGGACGGTCCATACTGTAACGTTAATGTTAGTCTCAGGCTTCACTAACTAGCGTTACTGTTTCAGGTGGAGCTATTCTTTTCTACTTTTCAAACAAATACTACGTGATATTTCACATATTTCCCATACACAAAAAAAATAATGTATGACTGTAAGTCGCTTTGGATAAAAGCGTCTGCTAAATGGCATATTATTATTATTATATCATCTTGCTAGATAGGCTACTAGCAAAATACCATGTGTTGTTAGGATAGATTTGTGTTTGTTTCTTCCAACAGATCTTTACATATTTTCCTCACTACAAAATATTCCTGCGGTCCTTGTGGTTACTAAACAGATTTTAGATATGCCTTTATGCTATAGCTTATTCCATGTTTACATCTTTGGTTAAATTACTTCAAATGCAAAACTTAAATGTACTTTGAGGAATGTCTGTGGAGTTTGTAAACTATCCAAGCTTAAATCAGGTTATTACTAGGCTTAAACAACTTCATTCATCTATTGTGTTCCTACAAGAAACTCACGTGTTAAAGGATGAGCTACTTAAAGTATGCAGGAGATGACAAGGGCAAGTAGTAGCATCCTGTTTCTCCTCTCATTCTCATGGTATTATGGTTTTAATTCACTAATCTGTTCCGTTTCAAGTGGATACTATTATAACTGATACAGCTGGTAGATACATTTTGATACAGGGAACTCTTGAATTAGCATATTAATCTGGTTAATGTTTATGGTCCTAATGATGATAATCCCAAATTCTTTGAGAATGTATTTCTATTGATAGCCTCCATTCCTGGTAAAGTCCTAATGGCAGGGGACTTTAATTGCACTCTTGATCCTCATCTAGATCGCTCCTCTGGTTTAGACACTTCCCACTCGCAGAGTAGAAAGAAATTACAGCATTTCATTAAGGACTTAAATCTATGTGAACCTTGGAGGACTCAGAACCCGAGTAAAAGGGAGTATTCATGTTACTCATCAACATTTAAATCATATTCTCATGTAGACTACTTTTTAGTTTCTTGCTTATTGCTTCCCAATGTAGCAGGAAGTGGATATGATACTATTGTTTTGAATGACCATTCCCCTGTGTCATTATTCTATAGGGATACAAAACTAGTAAAAGGATCCTCTTGATGGCGTTTGCATCCCAGATGGTTACAGGATCCAGACTTCTTACATTACGTTGGAGTGCATATAGATGTTTATTTGACATTGAACACTGACCAAACGTCAACGAGTACCAGATGGGAGGCTTTCAAAGCACATATTTGGGGGCAAATTATACATTTTACCAGTTTCAAATCTAAAAAAATCAGAAAATGAGAGACGGAGAGCAAAATGAGAGAATTGGAGAGGGAAGCTTTTTTGGATAACTCAGTAGAAGTAAATAATGAATGATTTGGTCTTAAAGCTCAGTATGAAGAACTTCCCACCTCAAAGGCTGCAAACAGCTTAACTAGGCTGAAACAGTCCTATGATCAAGGTGAAAAACCTGGTAAATTGCTGGCCTGGCACATTAAGAAGTAAAATTCAGCCTTTAATGCAATTCATAATTTACAAGGACAATTATCAATGGATCCTGTAGAAATAAACCAAACATTTGCTTCCTACTACAATACACTTTACAACTCTGAATCTCCTGAGAACTGAACTAGTCAGGTCTTGATTTTCCCTCTACTTCAGACGACACTAAATTGGATCTGGAATTGGATGGTGTTGAAATATCTGATGCTATTTTCAATATGAAGGGAGGTAAAGCGGAAGGTCCAGATGGGCTCCCAATAGATATTCAAGGACAAACTTCTAGGTCCACTTTTGGATATGTACAGTGCATTAGGAAAGTCCTCAGACCCCTTTACTTTTTCCACAATTTGATTCATTACAGCCTTATTCTGAAATGGATTAAATAAAAAAAATCCTCATCAATCTACACACAATACCTCATAATGACAAAGTGAAAACAGGTTCTTAGACATTTTTGCAAATGTATTAAAAATAAAAACAGCAGAAATACCTTGTTTACATAAGTATTCACAACATTTGCTATGAGACTCGAAATTGAACTCAGGTGGATCCTGTTTCCATTGATCATCCTTGAGATGTTTCTAAAACTTAATTGGAGTCCAACTGTGGTAAATTCAATTGATTGGTGATGATTTGGAAAGTCACACAACTGTCTATATAGGTGACCAAGAACATGATGGTCACTGACAGAGCTCCAGAGTTCCTCTATGGAAATGTGAGAACCTTCCAGAAGGACAACCATCTCTTCAGCACTCCACCAATAAGGCCCTTATGGTAGAGTGGCCAGACGGAAGCCACTCCTCAGCAAAAGGCACATGACAGCCCTCTTGGAGTTTGCCAAAAGGCACCTAAAGGACTCGGACCATGAGAAACAAGATACTCAGGTCTGATGAAACCAAGATTGAACTTCTTGGCCTGAATGACAAGCATCACGTCTGGAGGAAACCTGGCACCATCCTTATGGTGAAGCATGGTGGTGGAAGCATTATGCTGCGGGGATGTTGTTCAGCGGCAGGGACTGGGAGCCTAGTCAGGATCAAGGGAAAGATGATTGGAGCAAAGTACAGAGAGATCCTTGATGAAAACCTGCTCCAGTGCGCTCAGGACCTCAAGACCGGGGCGAAGGTTCACCTTCCAACAGGACAACGACCCTAAGCACACAGCCAAGACAACGCAGGAGTGGCTTCGGGACAAGTCTCTGAATGTCCTTGAGTGGCCCAGCCAGAGCCGGGACTTAAACCCAATCGAACATCTCTGGAGACCTGAAAATAGCTGTGCAGCGACGCACCCAATCCAACCTGACAGAGCTTGAGAGGATCTGCAGAGAGGAATGGGAGAAACTCCCCAAATACAGGTGTGCCAAGCTTGTAGCGTCATACACATTAAGACTTTGGCTGTAATCACTGCCAAAGTACTGAGTAAAGGGTTTGAATACTTATGTAAATGTGATTGTTCAGTTGTTGTTGTTTTTTTCTTTGTCATCATGGGGTATTGTGTGTAGATTGATGAGGGAAAAAAACAATTTAAGACATTTTACAATAAGGCTGTAACGTAACAAAATGTCGAAAAAGTCAAGGGGTCTGAATACTATAGACGATTTTCAAGTACATATGTTGTAGAATTAAACACCTATATGCCTTAAAATGTTTATGGATTGAGAACCAGTTGAAGGGATAATACAGAGCAGAGACATTTATGTGTTTTTCATAAACTCCCTGCAGCTGGTCTGGGTATGTCAATGACACGTGATGGAGATACAACGCCTCGTGGAGGCTGTGTGGAGATTGGAGTAACAATGGAACTAGTGTTATCATTTGTTTGTGCTTATGACCTGACACATGGCCACATGCACATAATCTCAAGGGCCAGGGAGGATGGTAAATGATAAATGCTTATATGTATGTGGTTGAGAATGGGTTACGGATGACATGTTTAAACCATGTTTAAGTATTAATTGATATGTTTTATAATGTGTTATGAAATGATAAAGGTAAAACAGAATGAACATGATTGATACTTTGTCCTCCAGATGCCTGGATAGTGAATATAGTCAATACAGAGTGTGATTGATACTTTGTCCTCCAGATGCCTGGATAGTGAATATAGTCAATACAGAGTGTGATTGTTCTTTAACGTACGTATGTATATCATCTTTTGAGTCATGCCACTAATAAGAGACAGAAGCCCCACTTTGAGAAATCAGGACCCTTGAGATTATGTGCATGTGGCTATGTGTCAGGTCATAAGCACAAACAAATGATAACACTAGTTCCATTGTTACTCCAATCTCCACACAGCCATCACGAGGAGTTGTATCTCCATCACATGTCATTGACATACCCAGACCAGCTGCAGGGAGTTATCAAAAGCATAGAGTTTGCACTAAAGAAATGTCTCTGCTCTGTTTTAACCCTTCAACTGGTTCTCAATCCATAAGCATTTAAGGCATATAGTGGTTTTGCTTTATCATTAAGGGGTATTGTGAGTAGATTGATGAGGGAAAAAAACTATTTAATCAATTCTACAACAAGGCTGTAACGTAACAAAATGTCGAAAAAGTCAAGGGGTCTGAATACTTTCCGAATGCACTGTATATAGACAGGTGTGTGCCTTTCCAAATTATGTCCAACAAACTTAATTAGATAGAACCTGCTCTTACCATGAGAAACAGATTTCCCAATCTTCTCCTCCTCTTCTTCATCTTTAATGTTGACATTCAGCTCCAGTGTTTGACTGCAGTCTTCCAGCTTCACTGATGCCATCTCTGGATCCTGCAGGAAACTGGGCTCCACTGTCACAATCAGGACCCAGTGACTGTAGGTTTGGACTCAGTGTGGAAGGAGAGAGGCAGGCTGGGTTTTGTCCTCACTGTTGATGTT